>NC_143554.1:73545500-73704500 GCF_054136105.1 Typopeltis vanoorti | reverse complement strand
ACATTAGAAATAGTCAAAGGGCCAGTAATTTAGATTTTAGGTGTCCTACTCAACAGTTATTCGGCGGTCGAGTTTATACGATACATTTTTCTCCTGATGAGATTTTCTTTTTTTTTTTAATCTTTTCTTTTCTTTTTGTTTTTCAATGAGAGGAGAGGGGAAAAAAGCTGTGACTCTGCGCTCAGTGTTACTTTACGTTATTCCACGTATGACATTTTATAAATGTTTTAAAGTGTTCAGACTGATTTATCACGTGGACTTCCGAAATGCATCTCAAAACTCAGAGGAATCGGAAGAAAAACTGTGTGGATGTTCTGGACAGATATAGAAAATCCTTCTCGTGAATGAATCAAATAAATTATTTAGTTCAATATGACACATATGGATACTCATATGCCTAGCAATTTCTTCTTGTACATTTTTTGTCACATGTACAGGAATTGTCCGTCAAATGTCCATTCAAATATACTATTACAAAATTTTCGCCATCTTCACAATGGGATGATTGCCGTTCCTCGTCTATTGTTGCATCTTTTTGTGCAACTTACTCATCTGCTGATTTTACTGTGTAGAAGTGTAAGAACGCCAAAGAAGCCACACTATTCTAGTTTTAGCCACCTTTTAATTTATGTTAAATTCATTCTTCTCATTAATTTTGCATGTCTCGGTTGCTTCTTCTAGTACACCTTGTGCAGCCATCCTTAATTAGCGGAATTATGGCTCTCAAAATATAGCGATCCTATATAATTTATGTTCTATGAGTTCCACAGTTGCAGTTATTCCCCCCATGGTTTTCAATGATCTTCTAAGTCAGTTGCCGTCGTTTTAAGACACTCCGTAACAAGTCATCCCAATGTCACCATTTATGTCATGTGAAAATAAGAGAGGTGATATCATAAATTTCATAGCATGTTTACTATGTCATCTTACTGAGATCGTAAGTTTCAAATGTTTTTATTCCCCTACAAAAGATAACTTTCTTTCTTAATCTTTCCCTCTTTTACCTTTACGGTGTCGAAGGTTTCTATTCCTTATAACTGCAACCTTTATACAAGGATAAGGTGGTTAGCCCTATGCCTCCCAGTGTATCCTATGTCTGTAGAAGAGTTATGTTCTCAAGGTCGGTTTGCCTGTTTGCGGGAGGAAAAAACCCTGCACTCCACGTCCAAAACCGGCTAACTTGGCTATGACTGAGAACGATCCTAAACTGCTCACGTCAGCGAAGAGAATCGAACCCAGGACACTGCTTTCCCAGGCATGTGGTTGCGAAGCACATAGCCACTCGAATAACTGCGCGGACACAAAAGATAACGATACGGTAAATGCAGAATTTATCATTTATCTGATGCTATACGTGCGTGAAGATGAAGACAATTCGTGAAGATGATTCTACTGAAAAATTGATAAAATCAAGTAGTAGAAGAAAAAAGACTAATTTGAGATAGAGAGACTGACAAAAGTCAGTTCACCTAAACTGAATTGGATTTCCTAGTATCCGATGTTTGCGTTTCACTTACTTATAAAAGACTTTCAGATATTTCTAAAGTAAAAGCATCAAGAGATACATTACTTCAAATTACTGAAATGAATAAAGATATATACACAAAAAATGAATATGTAATAAAATCAATATACAAATACGCAAGAAAAAGGATCTAGATTTGGTTGGTTAG
The DNA here is from genome assembly GCF_054136105.1 of Typopeltis vanoorti. Classification (NCBI taxonomy): domain Eukaryota; kingdom Metazoa; phylum Arthropoda; class Arachnida; order Uropygi; family Thelyphonidae; genus Typopeltis; species Typopeltis vanoorti. Next base: position 73,702,827 of record NC_143554.1, on the reverse strand, counting down.
GCATAGATGATAAAATATTACTCGCAGTGAATGAAGATGTTCTCTAAAAAGCAGTTTTATTGCTATATTAGAACCTGGTGATGCTAATAAAAAATTAAAATACTAGTACAATATTACAGTGTTTAAATGCAACTATATGGAAAAATAAAGATTTAAACAAGAGAAAAACGAAAATAAGATTATCTATAAATCTATGGTACAACCAATATTAGTATGCGTATGTAACAAATAAATACAACGTGTGCGTTGTGCGTTTTTCTTCTAAAATTAAATCTAAAATCATACAAAATTAGAAGAAAAAAATGAAAAAAAAATTACGAAGATTGTCAGGTTACGATGAATACATGAATGGATAAAAAATAGAATGGAATGAGCATATTTATGGAATGGACTTAAAAGAATACTTAAATTAGAGAGAAAAAAATTGGAAGTTGGGTACAGAAAAGATCAATTGGCAGAAACTAAAAATAGATGAACAGGCAGTCTACATTGAAGTTGAAGCGCAACAACTTAAGCTAAAGCAGAAAAGATCTGTTCCGCCACAAGGGCGAAGTAGTGTAAGGCCGATCATTACCCAAGAAAATCTTAGCGCAGTTTTCTAACCTTTTTCAAACCAAGAACCTTTCAAGCTCATCACCGTTTTTCGTGCATCTGATATTTTCCAAATATGCTGTGCCATAATATCATCGGGTAAAGAAAAGGTACAAATGTTTTTCTATACTCTTTCACTGATCAGTTATTTCACAGAGTCTCTTTGAGTGTGATTTTATTATCTTCCCTTTCTCCCCTTCAGTCATATGATATTCCCCAGATTTACACTACCCCAACTTCAAGCACATTTTCCTGAATCTGAATTCACAAACGAGATGTTTTCGTATGACTATTTGCAGGTAACTGTCCACACATAATACACTTTATTTTTAGCACTACTCAGATAGTTCTTATAGACGAAAAAATTAAAAATGAAAATTGAAAAAAAAAAATTAAATTAAAATTGAATAAAAAAATTTAGAGACTATGCAAAAAGCGACAAAATAAATACCTTTTTCTGAAAAGCTATTTTTTTTTAATCGGAATACTAATCAGTTTCGCGGTTAACGTGCATTACTTCACGCTGCTGTAAGTTAATATAATAATAATTTTATTATTATATACATTTACAATATATTCTGATTTATAATAGATCAACTTATAATTAAGCTGTTCTATACCAAAAATAATTTGATTGCTGTATATTAGTAAGATTGTAAAGGTAATACAATTTTAAATTATTAATTCCTTATTAATAATTATCAGAAACTTTGTTTCAAACCAAGATAGCACAAATTATACAAAGTCGTGTATAAAATAGGAAGAAGTTATATTACTTTCGAATTATTGTTATGAAAGGTTCTGTAATATTTAATGCGAAAACACATTTCATTCTGTTAAATGTAGCACAGTCTGTTATAAAAAATCTAAATAGATTTGCTATAATGCAGTTCGCTCTTATTTTTCTGACAAAAAGCAGTCTTGCAAATCTACCTTATGCTAGGAATCTTGTCAACTTTTTCTCAAAAATTCTTTTTGCTTATGTATTCCTAATAATTTATCACGCATTCTTAGATGAAAAATCCCAGCTCTAGCAACTTATAGCTGAAATAGTCAAAACTCTGCTTAGCTTGCTTTTCATTGTGATAACGTAATTAAGACTTCAAAATAGCTCCGTAAATAATAATAATAAATAACAAAAATAATTTTTACAACTGAATTACATTTATGATTTGCGGCTACGAAGTCGGAAGCAATGTAAGGCGCACGCTCGTTTAACCATTTCCTACCAAGCTATGTTTTTTTAAAAAATGTCGCTGCCAACTAAAGAAACGTAAAAGTATTGCCCAACTGTTATCAAAGCTTGGGAGGGTAGGGGAAATAAACTGTAATGAATTATGTTGTGAAAATAGGTCGAGTTTAGTAAGATGTAGAGCAGATTTAGTATCTGTGACACCAGGAGGATAGAGCATACTATTGTATACCCTACTGAACTGATATATGGAACATATATAATTCCCAAATATTGCATATAACGAAGACCAATGGCTTCGCGGTTCTGTCAAAAACTAGAATAAAAAAAAAAACCTAACGAATGACGTTAATAAATAGACAATAATAAATGTAGACGCTTAAGAAAGTATATGTACAGTATATAGATAGATAGATAGATAATAGATAGATGTTTGCAGTTTGAACAATCGCAATACAATGCTCCTTTGTTGATCAACTGATTTGAAAAAATTAATACAGATTCTTCCACAAGTTGATCTCGGTTTTTCTGAGGCATTCAGTTTTCTAAAATTTATCTTACAGAAGTTTGATGATAAACATGTTTCAGAATCTCTTCAGTGCCACATTTATCTTCAAATTCTTGTTTGATATTCTTTTGCTGAAGACTGTGCACGACTGTCTTGCTCAGCTTATATTTACATATTATTCTATATGTATCTTGGAAAATTAAGCTTAAGCATCTGAATCTTAACTGATAACTAGCGTATGCATTGTTAGTGTTTCTTACTTCGCAGTGTCCGCAACAGTTAGCACTAAACATAAAATGCGGCCAATCGTAATTCCGGCTGGTCTCTCTCTCTCTCTCTCTCTCTCTCTCTCTCTCTCAGGAAAGAATTTCAGATAACATTCTTCAGCTTAATCCTCTTTAGCTGTCGGATTATAATTAAAGGGATTCTTGCAGAATGAATCGCCAGAAGCAGTATAGTTGTCAGCAATTCGTAAAGGACAAACTGCTTGAAAGTTCAATAATAATGGCAAAGCTGTCATAACAAATCATTTGACAATTGAAAAAAAAAAAAAAAAGGTCCTGATATAACATGAGCATCAGTTTATAAGTTGCAATTTCTGCAGCAATTCGGTTAATGCGTAATCGATGGTATTTCCTTTTCCGAGAAGCTGTTTAGACCACTCTGTAAAAACTGCACAGGAAGGGGAGAAAGCGATCGCAGATTCAAACAAATCATTGGACACACACCCTAACTTGAATATTCACGCGGGCTGCACCTGTTACTTTTACTAAAATTTTGTTTCCTCCGTTCAATTTTTGAAACACAAAATTCAGTTTTGTCCATTATATTGTTCTATACGACTTAGGTCGCATAACCGGTTGTATGACCAAAAAAGAAATAGAACAAACATTATTAGTGAACTCAGGATGAAATATTTTCTATATTTGATTTATCGCATAAGCGACTTCAAAAATAATTACAAAAGAAACATAGCAATTACAAATATGACGTATGCATAAATGTAATATTATGTAAAATTTTAAAAAGATAAAAAGAATACCAGAGTGCAAAATAAGTTTTTGAGAGCTATTGGCCTACGCGTTTGAGAAGCTTTAGTTATAAGAGGTGCTCAACTTTCGGCTCTACAGCCCAACAAAAACAAAATATCAGACAATTCCTGTAATGTACATATATACGTTCAAGATCGCTAAGATGTTAGCGATCCGTGGATAATTATAATAAAATTATCAGGTCACAAAAAGACAAAACAAAATGCATTTTCATTCAGCTTGTTATTATTATATTATAAAAAATCAGTTTTAATTCATTCGTTTATTACGTAGGAAGATTTTTTTACAATATATATCGCTTTTTTAACTTTTTAGGACTGTTTTAATTTCTTTGTCGGAAATAACTTATTGAATAATTAGTTGCAACTGCGATCATTAATGCAATCCAAAAGGCACTAACACTTCCTTGTATGACCTTAGTCAGTTAAAAAAAAAAAAAAAAAAATCCACGTCTGCTCCAAGCGTTACTGCAAGCTACCCCATCCGCGTTAATAATGATAGTAATAATAATGTATTTTTATGAGATATATTATTAATTTGAGTTAAGAAAATAAGATGAGCATTCTAATTTAAAACTGTTTTCTACGTTATTTTCTTACTCTTTTTTGTGTATTTGTATTCCATTATTCTTGTGTCGAATTGTTTTATTTTGCTATTTTTTTTTGGAAATTCTCTTCTGTACAATCTGCGCTTGAAACATGTCAATTACATTCTCTAAACTCCACACTAGCACACGCGCCAATACCCTCCCGCACGGCAAACATATGTTTCCTGTGTGCCGCGACAATACAATAGATAGACAAGCGTCTGATTGATGGCGTCCCGCTGCGGCTAAGGGGGTAATGCCACCCACAGTATAAGCACAGATAGCCTCTCCGGGGATGGGCCGTTGTTTGAACCCAATCAGAACGCCTCGTTCTGGTGTGGAGACAAACGATGACGGCTGTTTAAAAGGTTCAGGTGTTAATGTGAACCCATTGCAGATATAATCAGATAAAACATTTGATTACAACTTTTATTTAGACAGTGAAAACAGTGTTTTTAAAGTAGGGGGTAGCTCTGTGAAATATAAATGAAAATAGTTGTAATTTATTTGTTTCGTAATGTTTAAAAGTGAAAATATTTTGATTCCTTTAGATATCGAAATGTATATATTTGAAATAGTCGTATATCAGAAATCGGAACACATATGAAACGGAGGAAGGATTTTAAAATATTGACATTTTAAGCAAATATAAATAGTTTTACATTTTAAACGAAAACCCTTTGTTATCATCCTTTGTTATATCCTTTAACAACAAAAATATGCTACATACCTTCTGAGTCTGAACCGTTTACCAACTATGGAGTGTCATTAATTGAAAATTCTTCTTTCGCTCCGACGAGCTGACATGCTCTGATAGCTATAGAGAAAAAAAAAAAAGTATATTCTATATATAGAATATACTTTCCTGTGAATACAAAAGCAAATTCGAAATTCTGAATTAAGCAAGAATGAAAAACGATATGTCCACCTATGATCCGTATTTAATTGCTACTGCAATCGTTGAAAAAGTTATTATGCATCGTAACGTAATTTATTATCGCAGCACATTTAAGCTCTTTGACCACCTCTATATCAGCCACAGTTTAACGGCACCATCACTATACTTCTGTAACTTTATCACTTCAAAAACACAAAAAGTCAATTTATACTGATTTCAAGATGTACGCATGGTTTATACGGTGGCTAATACTAAATATGGTTCTGTATGAAGCGCTTCCATGTTTATATATAAAAAACTGTCCAGTTTAAGCCAATAGTTTTATCCATAAAGTTTAGTAAACATTGCAAATCCCAAATTTTACCAGAATGATCCTAATCAAACCGAATGTTTGTTTTTTTTTCCTAGTTGTTTCAAAAGGTATTGGTATCTGGGTATTTTTATACTTATTACATGTTAATCGGGTTGTAGAGGATAATATAAAATACTAAGCTAATGTTTAGCGGCACACATTACTTTCGTCCCTTCCATCTTTATCGATTCGTGTTAGCAGGAACTTAACTATTTGGCATATACATAAAAATATACTAATTAATTGTGAGTAAAATTGAAGTTGTTTGCTATTTCTCATATTTATATACCAATCGCACTAAATGTAAATGAATGTTTATTATAAAGAAATTTACATTAAATGAAACTATTCAGAAAGCCTATTTAAAAGAAGCTCTCTGTCTGTCTTGCAAAACGCCTCCACAGTATAGTTTCAGTGCGCTAATACTAGCAAAATTAAATATGATGGGACAAAGCGATTGTTTGCGCACAGGATTTTTAGGTGTTCATTCTTCGTGTGAGAATTAACTATTAATGATGTCCACTTAGTTGAAATCTAAATTAATGACAAGCTGCTCAACACAAGAACATTGTACTATGCACAACTCTAGGGTGTAAAACTGTTCCACTGATATGTCATTGAACCCAAACTACTGTTATTCTGCCTGTATAATTACATGATGATGCCACCACTAGTGAGGTGCGAGTGACTTCCGTACCAAACGACATAAGAGTTGGTGGATCACAGGAGTTTTAAACTTTTAACCACCATATCGCCGACCAACACGAAACAAGCCGCTATCCTCACAGAGGAAATATCCTACAGCTTTAAAAGCTATGTACTGATTGTTCAAAATATAAGCTGAAATCGGAATTTTAGCCTAATTGCATTATTCATTCATTCAGTACACTGTATTTGTCTCTAAGTTTGCCAAAAAGTAAGTACAAATTAATGTGATTACACACATTATTCCAAAAAAGAAATACGTTTTTAAAAAAAATGGATAAGCACTAACACAAGTCCGATTAACACGTTTTGGAAACTCAACAATAAGTTGCGAATTTCTTATGAATAAATGGCGTGGCACTGAATGTTTGCTATAAGACCACATTATGCTTACCTAACTATCCCTCGCATGGTACTAATGTTCTATAGGTTGACAACCTTTCGTGAGTTGAAGAGACAAATAAACCACTAGATTTTTATATTATGCACCAGTACTATTACTGTTGAGAGCTAAAGCAAAAGTAATACAGTCAGTTCCACTTTTCACGGATTAACTATATAAGTCAGCAAAGTGGATTTCATTAAATATTATACATATATTAATATATAGGACAATTCATTAATAAATATATCGACCAAAACAAAAGACAGTGATGTTCTTCCTCTCAGTATTTGTTCGCATATATACTAATATCCTGAATCCAAAATCTGCATTCTCTGATTAAGTGATCTGTAGTTAACAAGATTCGTTTAACATGAAGCCAAAAGAGATTACATTTAGTTCCATTATTAACTATGTAAAGAAGCTGTGTTTTCTTCATAGCTGATATGATATAGTCATGATTATCGAACAGCCTAACGAATAAAAAAATAAGAAAAACGTAGCGCATCTAATGAATCTTTATGCTCACTTACTAAAGTAGAACTTCAGCGACATATTATTTCTCTCTCTCTCTCTGATATATATATATCATTATCCTTCCTACCACAGTTACCTGCTACATTCAAGATAATTAACTTCCGAGACCTAATTTTGCAAAATCAGACAGTTTCACGAACTGGGTTTCTTTCTTCCCCTTCACCAGGAGAGAAAAAAGAAAGAAAACATTCCCATCTTTCTGTCCCTCACCCGCTAACTTAGCTCTTTTTGAAAAAACACTACGAATAAGTCTCTCGTTACAGTTTCAACTGAGGTTTCCTTCTCAGTGACACTCCGGTGAACCCACAAAGACGTCTGCTTATGTCTGTTTCACTCTTAACTAAAATGATCAGTTTTCTACATTCTTCACTAGAACTAAAGCTAAAGATGGAACATTCTTGATTAATTGTACATTGTGTTATCCTGTAGACTTTATCATGTTTTCCTTGGATTATCATTTTGAAACAACGCAGTTTACTACCGTTCGCTTCAATAATTATCGTTTTCTCATAGTCTTTAGAAATTTCGCCTTGAAGGATTGTTAAATCAACTCCTTGTTCTTGTCATATCACCATTGTTGTTAAAAACTTGTTCTTCATAATTCCTGGTATATCCTGTGTCTTCTAGGAATTCGTTGGACTTGTATTAGCCTTGCTAAAATGAACTGGCTTTTAAACGCGTCGTAATTGCTTGTATTCTCTCTTATATGGGTGGAGTTGTTATGGGAATTGTATTTCTCTGGAGATATCTCATTTACTGTAACCACAACATACCACTTTCAAAATTGCTATTCAGAGCGAGAGTGAGAAAAGAGAGCGGAAGTATATATAAAAGAATTCTGGACAGTATATGCTCTCTTTTTTTTTAAAAAAAAAAAGTTACCATCAATCGTTTATACATAACAGTCTTTTTTCATTTATTTATACTTTGCGAAGAAGTGCAACACATTTGTCACTCGAAAGATTTCTGTATTTTCTAAGAAAATACCGAAATTATACATTGTTATCTGTAGACTTTGTCATGTTTTCCTTGGATTATCATTTTGAAACAACGCAGTTTACTACCATTCGCCTCGAAAGATTTCGGTATTTTCTTAGAAAATACCGAAATCTTTCGAGTGACAAATGTGTTGCACTTCTTCGCAAGGTATAAATAAATGAAGAAAGATTGTTATATATAAACGATTGCTTGTAACTGTTTTTTTAAAAAGAGAGCACATACTGTCCAGAATTCTTTTATTAACGCAAGATCTCAGTGAACTTACATGGAGTTTGGGAGGCGTATGTTGTGGTGAAAACAAAATGTGTTCATTTGTTATTTCTTTTTTTTTTTTTTTTTTTAATGTAGTGTGATACAACTTTAAGCATCCAATGGTCAAATAAACAACTTTGGCAAATTGATAACTTTCGATTTGATTTATTGAAATCAAACCATAGTTCATGCTCACTCCTAGAGAACGCAAGTTTGAATTTAAATATAATTACCTGCTCTCTTAATCCAGAAATTCGCTTCAAAGTCTACATTTCGACACATATATTAAATCTTTAATTGTGGAAGTAAACATTACATTTTAGATCCATAAGCACGCACTCTGCACGACAGATAAACGCTAAGTTTTGCTTTTACGAAAAACCAAGTGAATAAACTCAGTCTACACTATCTTTTATAATTAGTATAGTTTGGATGACCTACTACAAAATAAACGTCATTCCCAACAGATGTTGAATTAAAAAAAGAACAGGTGTTTATTCTGGATCCCTCGTCAGGAGACCTTGATAATAACACCTGAGCAAATTTTCCACTTGTCAGTTACGCAGACGTCATCGCTAGTGTTGCTCTATTCGACCCACTTGACAATCATTGCCAATATATTGGGCAGAATCACGCTATAACTTAACAAGTACTGTACATTAAGTAAGGATTAGCGATTATAAAAATTGTTTTTCTCCTTTAGAGTACAGTTGCTCTGAAACGAATGCCAAACATGGGCCGATTTCGCTGATTTTTCTGCCAAAAAATGCGCAGAGTACGTCGATTTGTATTATCATTTTCCTGCTTTAGCACTCGTACATTGATGATGTGCATGTATTCGCTTTACTTAAAACAAAACATCTCAACCTCATGTGCAGTTCTCAAAGAAACAAGATATCGTACTGTGATGACGTGTGACAACCTTTGTTCTAGTTTTATTTCTCGAGAAAGCCATCGAGGTATGCCTCAAGGGACCACGATATCAGATTTCCACCAGCCTCAACTGACAAGGATACTCCTGGAATTACTTTAAAATAACTACTCGCTAAAGCTGCAGTTTGCACACATCAACAGCAAATGAATTTAACTTCGTCATTTTTTTTTTTTTCATTCCTGACAATATGGTTGTTATGGCAACCATTATCTACTATTTTTATCTTTCAAATCGCTTGCGCTGTTATCATAAATGAATATGTCGGTTAGTGAGCACGTGCTTATAAATATGTACAACCAAATTTAAAGTTTCTCTCAGATGTCCACAGCCTTTGGACAAAATTAAGCCTTTCGATTTTCTCGCGAGAGTTTTTTTTTTTTTTTTTTGAAGGCGCTAATTTTTCTTATGCGAAAGATAGAAAATTAACATAGACAAAAGAAAATATTATGTGAATGTTCTTCTTTAAAATATTTATATTTTAAAGAAAGACATTCATTTTACGATATAATGGAATACAAATATTCCATTAGATCATGAATATCTACTCAGGTAACCAGGAATCTACATTTATGTCATTTATTCTGCAATCTAAAGTGCAATGAATTATTCTATCCAACTTATTTTCCTTTGATATCTATTTCTCTCAAACTGTAAATATTCAGCAAGAAGAGGCACAAACGTTTGCAAAATTATATGTAAAACAGACTTATGTAAAACGAACCATACACATAATCACTCAATCATCTGACTCTGAAATGCATGCATATAACTGATATAGAACATATCATTTACTGCACGAGCTTTCGACCGGTTCTCTCCATGAGACTCTAGAATTACAGTTCTGCTCAACAGAATTTTCGATTTATTCATATTATATACTTGTACACGTTACCTCTTTTTAAGCATTTAAGGTTCGGCTGAGGATTTTGATTACGGAACCAATAGTGATGTAGCACTTAGTATAGACTAGTCATTGGCACAGACAGACACACACCCTCGTTTCAGTCTTTTTCAGAAATTTAGCCTGCCATTTCAGGAAAAAAAAGTAACTCCTGCGTGAAAGAATGACAGTAAAAGGAGGAAAAAAAACGAATCGGTAAAGTGAAGCGATAGGATAGGATAGGATGTATAAGTGATAGGATGCGAATATCGCATACAGGATTTGAGTGTAATCAGGTCCGTTCCAGTCAACACAATAATGATGAAATTAACGAAAGATAATACATTATAAGTTAGTTCGAGTGCCTACGAGTATTATACATAAATCTGTGTTGGGACAACTGGTTTCACAGTTACTTTTTCATAAGTTGAGACTATGGGGGGGGGGCTAGTGATTTAAGTCTATGATATGTATATATAGGGAACGTATTGTGCTCCGAATTAAAGATTCGTAAGAGATAAAACTGAAAGAAATAATTTTGAAATAGGCGAATGTCATCCGGAAAAGAAAAAAAAAAAAAAAGGAAAATATATAACACGGGGTATATATCAAGCTTGATAACTGTATGAAGTACTGATTCGTTGTTGAAGATATTCAGTCTTTTACTGAATGAATTATTCTATATTCATTGCTGAAGATCTTGATCATATAATGAGTACAGCATTATTCACTGACACAACTTATCATCTTATTTACTACCGTCACTCAGTTAATGCAGTGTATATAAGAAATATGTTTATTTCCATATGGAAATTATATATACTGGGTGAATGACAACTATCATATAGTTATTAACCACGATAATCATTCCCAATTCATATTTTGCTACTCTAATTGTGAAACTAGTATATTTAACGTAACTATAACTGATGAACGGCTTGTCCAAATACACTTACCTTTTGGCTGATAAGAAGTAGCGAGAACTGCCAGCTGTGTCAAACTTTCAAAATTGTAATGAACGACTGTTAATTTAATTCTGGTTGGCTGTGGCTGATTTGATAACGTTGTAATGCCGTAAAATACGTACTACGATAACTACTATAAGCTTTTAAATTACGATCGAATCCATACCGAATAGGCCCTTCTTTTCTTAATTTTGGCTTTCTTATTTACTTTGTTTATATATATATATATATATATAAATTTTTTTTATGACTGCCATCTGTGAAATGTCTAATACATTAATGCCGTCTATGGGACAGATATTAGATTAGTTAGCAATAATCTTCCCTAGAAACCAAATATGTGGCTTTTTTTTTATGATTCCAGTGATCAGGTTGGTGGTGGTTGCACACATCGGGTGATGAAAACCATTTACCTAAAGACTCACAAATATCTATGCTACCGTGGCAAACAACATGATAATAACAAAGCAGAGGCAGTCTAGCTGGCAATATTACAAATCTACTATTTTCAAGGGTCACACATTTACTTGTTATTTGTGATCTTGTACAACCCTTGCAGTGACCAGGTTTAGAAAAAAAAAAAAATTTAAACCTCTCTCAGGTGTTAATAATCCAAATTTTGATTAGTAATATCTGGAATTTAATAAAAAAAAAAAAAAAAAAAAAAATCAGCCAGCATATCATAATACGCATACGCACTGTATAAGATTAAGTGTGGTCCGCAGCAGATAGGATGACACTGCAATAAACTTATACAAAGTTATTTGAGACGCAACATATAACATCTCATAAAGAAAAACCAACAACTTTTTTTTTTCATAAAACCTTTATTATAAATACAATTAAAATACTTGCAACTTTACAGGAAGTGAACAGCTTCAATTCATCTGTTTCAATAGACATAGAACTCGATCTTCAGGAATGAAACGCTGATATTTTGAAATGAATGTGTAAGGCATTGAGATATTATTTCCCTTCGCTCACTTGTATGACTTGGTTTTTCATTGCAGAAACATAAAACTTTCATTTAGTTTTGTCTACCCCCCCCCCCAAAAAAAATTTTTCAACAGACTGTTTGCAGATAGGTATTCATCGTTATTCTGTAATTTATTCTTTATTGAACTTGTTCAGCTTCATGCTCAGTTTCATGGCTTAATTTATATAACTTTTTTTTTGTACTCCTTTATAAAAGAGAGAGCTTATAAGCTGAGAGTCTTCTGCTATAATTTTTAAACTGTGAGCTTTTTTTTAATCCTAAAACATGAATTTGAAATGTCTCGGAAATACATTTAATCTACTCAGGTTTAGAGACGATAAATGAAGTATAAACAGCTCGACATGAAGTTTGACAGGAAGGCTCATCACAGCATCCCACAATTTCTCTCTCTCTCTCAGGTCTGTCTCCCTTGTACTACTGCTAATTTGTTGGAACCATTACACTTCCTTTTCTAGCTCGTCTTTTTTTCACTCTGTGAAAGCACTGGTGAAAGCATCTGATTTCCCTTTCCTTTTCTCCTCTCTTTTCAAGCATTAATCATTAGATATCGAACTCTATCCTTAAACAGTTTCATGATTGCAAATAACCACATAATCCACTTTCAATGGAGATGGGCGAAGCATTTAGTCACAGAAATAAGAAATTTTGTGACACGTTACGAATAGTTTACTGGGGTTATACAGAAGTCGATTATGGTTTGCTCCTCAACCTTCGTAGACAGATGTGTGATTATATCGTTCGTACACAAAACCGGGAAACAAAAAAAATAATAATAAATAAGATTATGCACCATCTTATTTATTAATAGTGAAAGTATTAAATTAATTCCTTTCAAAAAAAAAAGTGTCACTCCGTCTGACAGGAACGGCGCAAGCAGACTCACGGAGGGACGACATATAAAAGCAGTTGTGTGTCTCTGGCATTGCTGTTTCCAATCAAACTCTGGATACTTTACTTTCCATGACATTCCAAGTAAAGACCCGTATCCAGTGACGTCGGGTGTTACGGCGAACGACGTCATCACAACCACATCGGAGACTTGTACGAAAATACCAACGGCGAGCTTCTAGTCATGGCTGTCAATGTCGGTCACTTGCCGACTTCTGTACATGGTTCCGAATTTAAGTTCGCCACAGCTAAACAAAGCATGTCCAACTCAAGCCACTATGCGCAATTAATTTAGAAAAGAGTAGCGATCCCGTCTATAATGTTTCACAAGTCGTATTAGCAACTCATTTAACAATATAATCCTTCAAAAGATGACGATGATGCCGCGATCGGAATTTAGTTTTCTCTGATACCCGACTTCCCACCGAGGTAGAGCGAAAAATCAACATCTCGAACTCTTACAACCAATACAGTTATATGAGTAAGTGGCAAACAGTTTGGATGATTAACTAGTAAAGTTTGAAGGCCCTGCGATGAACCAGTTTGATGCTGCGAACTTGAAAAGGACGATCAATCGGGTGTCGGGACTTCATCCTCCGCCTCCATTTTAGTACGGAACTACAGCTGACAGTACATTGGTATGTGTGCACAGAAAAGACCTCTACTTTGATAATGTTTGGTATACATAAGCATCGGAGCACATGCGGAAATACTCTGAACATTGTAGAAAATGCCAACACTCATGCGCAGTTTTTAAACCTTTTACGTTAAGGAGAATGGGGCATTTTTTGGCGGTAAGTCGTGTCAGCGATAAGTCGTCGCCATGTTGGGTTTCTCGTCTGCTCTACCTGAGGGTAGAGGTTATTTTAATCAGCTGATAGCGCAACGCAGGCGATCTCCCGACTGTGTGCTATTACGAAGTCTAATACTAGAAAGTTCAAGGTATCTCACTTACCTGTTGGTTTGGCTCGGGATCCCTGCTTTGGCTGCAAAGATGCAAAAAATGCAGTGAATGTCGGGTAGTCTTCACCGTCGTCCGCCTTCTTCGTTCCAGCGTCTCTGGGCTAGCGCAAGCTGGCTGGCTCGCGCTTGTCATGTGACCAAATACCCGGATTGCTTTTGTTCAGGGGGAGTCGACAAATCGAAGGCTCTGAGAGCTGCGCTCAGCGTCTGGTTATATCCAAGCTTCCTGCTTGCACAGGGAGGCCAGAGTAGGGGACAAGCACGCAGGAGGTATGTGTACAGGCGTGCGGCGATGAGAGGGGGGGAGATAGAAAGTGGGGGATTGTTGAGCTTGGTCTTGATCGTGTTGCCATCGGTGAATGGACGTTTCTCGCACCATTGAATCGAGCCGAGTGGCGCCACTGACTTAAATGCTTATAAAGGATATATTAAAAGTATGCAACTTTCCCCCCGTTATTTTTATGAGACGAATACTCTGAAATTGCACATGGGGGAAAAAAGTTCGAAATATGCATAATGTTATTTGATTGTACGTGTAGTCATAATGAAGAAATTAGTAAATTATTATTTTTTATTATTTTATGTATTCATTTTTCTGTCTATCAAGTATGTAGGAAATACTGAATCAACAAGTCTTCAACTTAAAAAAAAAAACTTTCAAAAAATCAAAATCATATTTCGAACTTTTTTTTTGTTTTTGAAATACTTAATTCCCTTAAAAGGGATGGCTGCTTATTCTGTCCTCATGTTATTTTAAATTAATAATTACTAATTACTTCTCTCTCTCTCTCTCTCTCTCTCTCTCTCTCTCTCTCTCTCTCTCACACACACACACATGTAGTGTTAATAATTTTTCCCTGCTCCGATTAATTAGCATAAAATCCATTCAGAATGCTTGCTTCTTGCTTCATTAATGAATGAAGCAAGAAAAGACAATTTTTTCAGGTTCATGCGACATAAGAATGGTATCTTCAATAGAAATGTGCATGCATTATACATGTACATTTTCTACGATTTTGAATATTTTAGATTTATTTTCAGCGACCAGCAGTTCATATTAAGTTTGATGATAAATGATTGTTTTAGAGAACTGAGAACAGTCTATCATAACCTAAAAACGCAGTCTTTTACTTTCGGGCTAAAATCCGTATGAAAGAAATGTGTAGTGTAAGAAAAATACACTGTAAAAAGGAATGAAACAGTAATAGTTTTAAAATACGTGATCTAGAAATCAGTTATGTTCAACAAGATACCTTTTAAAAATGAATTCAAATCTCTTCTTTCTTGGAAATGCGTATCTGTTCGTTTACATGCTACCTGTTTGCTTATACACGAAGTTAAAGTTCAGTGGGACGCTAGAAAACTTATGAAATTTTTCACATCCATTTATCATTACATTTGAACATTGCTATATGAAATACAACACAGTATATTTTTAATCATCGGTATTGATACAAAAACACATTTTGAATATTATTCTCATATGGAAATGACTATTCTTAGTTGATATTCAGCGCTCTTATAATACTTTATCTTGGTTTACCTATTGCCTTCGTAATAAAAAATATTATTAATGTTTAAGTTAAGGGATATTACATCCCATATTATTTCGTAGCCGAATAAGAAACTCAAAGAGTTTCATGCCGAATATAGAAACTATATAAAGTTTATCTATATCGCCGAACTTTATATAGTTTCTATATTCGGCATGAAACTCTTTGAGTTTCTTATTCGGCTAAGAAACAATATGGGATGTAATATCCCTTAACTTAAATAAGTTCATGTCGCCGAATTGAAGCCTTTGGCTTTTCATATAATTAGTAATTATTAATGTTGACAAATTATTAGAAATTATTGGCTGCAACTCTTTTCTTATTTTGTTATGCAGTGTAAATTTACTCACTGTTTAATTCAAATACTCATGGCTTTCTTTTAAAGATGAGTTCTTATAATTTGAGAACTGGAATATGATGAAATCATATTGTGAACCAGTGCAAAAAATGCATCTGTCATATTCTATTAATTTTCTCACAAACTGAAATTGAAGTTATGCGAATTTAGACCAAGAATGTAGCAGCTTTCAGATTAACCCACAAAGAAAGAGAGAACATTAAAACTGTGAAACAACAAAACATTTTTTGCTTACATTTTGATGTGATATTTGAGGTTATTCGATATACGAGGCTGGTATTTCCCAGGAGTTATTTTCTGTTTTTATCTATTTCTTAGTGACTTTTGTTTTTCGGTGATCACTTAATATTATAAATATCAAATTACAGTTCCCATTTCCTCCCCTTGCTTGTTAGACTCAGTGATCTCTGATAGCCAAGTAACTTGTCCTCCTTGAAACCAAGTAAACCCAGATTTCCAAGAAGAAAAACTCCGTACACTATATGAGACCGCCAATTCACTTTCACTTGAGAAGTTCTGATTAAGAATCTTTGCGCCCTAGACGGAATTCGAACCGAGGGTTTTCTAAGCAAAGGACATCGTTAAAGCCGAGTGAGCTAAATATCAACTTAATGATCTGTGGCTCCTACATAGCAAATTAATTATCCTATGTCACTTTCGAATCTCCGTAGTAGCTCAGTCAGTATAGACGAAGCCCTTCGGTCGGAAAGACCTGGGTTCGATTCCCGTCAGTGACGTGAGGAACCTTCATCTGGTCTCTTTCGACTAAAGGTGAATGAGATGGTCTTATACGGAGGTAGGGAGTTTTTTCACCCAGAAACTCGAGTTTTTCGTCCCCCCAGAACAGGGCAAATCGGTCCCGTGAATACATGCTTCTACAGACATTGGACACCTCCAGGAATAAGGAGTAGTCAACCTATTCCATAGGATTTCGGTTCCAAATACCTACACGGTAAAATGTGTAGGTCTACGCTTGTGCGTAAATTAGGATAGGATGTCACTTTCACTGCTAGAAGTACGCCAAACGGCAATCCAAAAAATTCCATTAACTGCAAGATAATGTTTCTTGGTGGCAAGAGCACTTTTGCACTTTTTATTAAAATGGCCATATGTCACACAATATTTATGTGACCCTTGTATATTATCTGTAAAAAAATGTAATTACTTCCTCTTACTTTCTTAAAAAAATGTATAACTTTTAATTCACTTTTACAGAAGCGGGAGGATTACTTCATCTTGAAAAAATGACATACTCTTCTTCACTCTTTGAGTGAAGAAGAAGAGTATGTCTTACAGGGCAAAAATAAATAAAAGTACTCTAAGTGAAAACTTACATGACAATTTTTGCATCTAGAAATAACAATGTGCAAGATTCCAGTAAAAATTAATATTGAAGAATTGCATTTTTTTTTTTTTAAGACAGCGATTTCAAATAAACGAACGCGAACTTGTTCATGTCGGCAAATCCGTTTATGGAACTACGTACTATTTTTTATATTTCTTATTTCATTTTAAACGAACGTCGACAATATTTATTGTTTAAAGAATGAACATCATCAGCGTTTTAGTCCAGTATTTTTTTTTTTTTAACTCAAATGCCTTCTTAACTTAAATGGATTCAGACTATTGTTGGCCAAAACTGATAATACTGCGTATGTAATTCTCGTATATTATAACCCTAAGTAAAACCGCAGGTGATAGACCTCCTGTCACATTTCATTTCTTGAACCACATTGGCATTCAGAAACTGTATCATGATTAGCTATAGACAGATAGATCAAGAAAAGTAGTGCTATTTTGTTCATGAATTTGCAACCTTGATATATTTTTTCATTATCATTTTGAATTCTTTTCGGCAACCCACTGATTTTTTAGATGTATGAATCAAAAATATAAAGGGAGAAAAAAAAATCGTTTACAGCCACTACTTTTATGTCAGATAGTTCTATCTGACTACATAGGACGATGTAGCAACTTCTGTGTTGAGAGGCTTTTACTATAAATGGCTTTAAAATGTATATCGTTTGCCTGATTGAGTTTCCTTGTTATTGAAGCAAATTACATGTACATATAGTTTCATTTAAAAGTTCTTTTGAGGAAACCCTCTATTATATACTACGACGTATGATACAGGGTAAGTATTACGGTGTATTATTTACGCCAATCTTCTAAAAATGTCAGGTAGACATAGAATCAATTATTCGTGTTGTTTACCAAACGAAATAGCAAAATAATTTTAATTTCGTACTTTTCAAAAATCCTCGAAATGGTTTATACCGAAAATTATTGGTTAGCGGATTCTTGCGCTAGAAAATTCTAATAGGCTATAGTCGATACACAGCAACGTTGAACGGAATACATGTGATAACTGAAAGTATTATAAAATTGAGTGCATACAGAATTTTAGGACATCTTCCCCCCCCCCCCTCTCTCATTAAATTGAGCTTTAGTCTTATTTCGATGATCGATTAATTCCTTCAGGTTTCTACTGGATATGTTAGTTCAAGTCAGGCGAGTCGTGCTTTCATGACCTTTGAAGGGTCATGCAAGTGCGAGTCATGTATCCCCGGCCAATAAGTCGCGACTAACACCGACCTGCCTGGCACACGATATAGGGAACATAAATAAACAAATAGTTTTCTCCGGTTTCCAGACTAAACAATGCTCCGTCTTTTCAAATGGAATTTCTTTGTTAAAAAAAATAAATAAAAAGCAACAGGTTTTTAAAACTTGCTAATAGGCAATCGAATACTAAATTAACATTAGTTAACAATAATTAGAACTGTTATCGCTATAATTAAAACGTAGGTCAAAAAAAAAATCGAGTACAAAATTCAACAAGGTTAGCTTTGTTGCTTTTTACTCGGTTTTTGACTTTGAGTTTTAATTTTATTGAGTATTTTAGGAGAGAAAACAACATTCATTTCACTTCATATAATGATAATAACACCGTAAGTTCTACCTTTTTTAAAGCCGTTTATTTATTTATTTCTGTTTTTTTTTTCTGTACCTGATTTGCGTGTGTGCGTGCGCGTAGAGGACTGCGATTATACTACTAAGGTGTAACCTACCTCTTTGTGCATGTGTCTAACAGTATTTTATTTTCTCTGCAGAGATTTGTATTAAATGGTTGCGTACTTCAGACATGTGATGTAATATTCATAGAACACCACATCACTGATTACTGAGGATTATTATATTCCGTAATTCTTCTCTCTCTCTCTCTCTCGTTATGCAAGCCTTAAAAAGAGATTTGCATAAGACTGGAGACAAAGTTACTTTTATCGTACGTTGCCTCATGAAAACTGCTTATTTTTTATTTTTTAGATTGTTAATTATATTACTAATGTATAAAAAGTAGTTACTTATATTTTCACAATGCAGTTCTTTATTTTTGTTTGTTTCATATCAGAATGTTTACACTAATAGATATATAATTACGTTGTCGAGTATGCTAAACTAGTTAGGCAACGTAGAGTGATGTCCGCCTTGTTTGACATATATAATATTTAGACCTGTATGTGTGTGTAGATTAGTTAAAATTAATCAGTAAGGTATTTGGCCTAAGATAGTAATTGGACCGTATTGGACGCACGCGTATGTTGATATTCGTGAATGGTCTTCGACTAATTTGCCTGATTTGCATTAATAAAAAATCAGGCTATCGATTAGAGCCTCCTCCTTCTCTCTCTCTCTCTCACTCACTCCACTGCTTGACGCTGGTTACCTTAAAATACATTGAAAAGACCTAAGATTTGTTGACAGCCACATGGATAGACTATTCCATCAACAAGCTGTGGCTTCGATCCCACTGTGAGATGGATAGTTTGTGATAGTTCTTTTAGATGATGATGATGATTTGCCCTTCCCCGATAGAAATCACTTCTTATTTATCTGAATTAGTAGCTTGAAAAGACTATATGGGTCGCCTTTAAAACAGAGTTCAGTAATCTAAATTTTGATCCTCCTATCCACGCTACAGACTCCTATAGGTTTCCAATATTTTGTGATCGGGATTGACATAAAAAAGCGTCCGAGGTATAATTTAAGTTACAATCTTTCCAGTGAAATGATGTGCGGTGTTCTGACGTGTCGCAGAGAATCGAAACCATGAAATATCTTTAGTTCAGTCATTTTCGAGGCATTTTATAACTTAACATGCACACAGGTTTGCATTATTGAATTTTGACTTTCCTCTTGTTTGTGTAAAAATTAGATTTTAATATATTTTAATATTTGCAGAATTTGCCTTCAGAAATGTTCCTTGCCTGATTTTTAGGGAGGGGATCGAAAATTGCTTTGCTACATTATCGTATTGTGCCATGCGAACGCGATGAAGTCAAGTATTCACTTGAACAAGACCCCAACGTATCTCGAATCTTGTCAGTGTGAACAATTACTTTAGGCATGTATTTTCAGTTCTATACACTGTTTTCAGTATAGAACTAATTGCATGTAGAGTTTATTCGAGTTATATATAACAGTACGGAAATGGTTTAATGATTTAGTATCGGTTAACTGCAATTTTTTCTTTATTTCTTTTTTCTTCTTCTTCAAAACAGAAAACATTATAGGAGTGGCATTATTTTCATTGTATCACTTGCTTTTTGGACTGATTGTCTATTTACGATATATATATTTACATACCTTAACTAGCTTGTCTGCATGTAGAAACCATAATTTCATTCTACATAAGTTGGGGAGTATACTGTAGAAAACACATTGGAAGAGAGAGAGAGAGAGAGAGAGACAGAGATTTATATATTCTTTCCAGCTTCTAAGTTTATTAACTTTTACTTTTGGGTACGTCACGTCATTATTCGGTTAGACAAATGCATAAAATGTTTGTTTCGGAGTATTTAAATAAAGAAAAGATGTCCAGGCATTCCGTATTATCAAACTGCAATTCGCATACTTAACACGGTGTACTATTTGACAGCAAGTGCGGAATAAATCGTAAATACTTGAAATATAATGCAGTTGAAATCGACTTTACAAAGTGGCTTCGCAAAATCATTTTCGAGGTGTGTGATGTGGATAGGGTGAGTGTTTATAATTATTGCATGTTGAGTTTGGTAATTTGATGCAGTATTTACTACCATGAACAATAAAATATTTGTGGAGAATGGCGTAAACAAAAAGACCAAACACACACACACACACACACACACACACACACACACACACACACACACACACACACACACACACACAGAGAGAGAGAGAGAGAGAGAGAATCGTTTTATATTTACAGGTAGTTTGTAGGATATACAACATGATAGCCATTGTTTATTTCAACAAGATCGAAGAGCAAGAAGGCGGTACTTTTCGCTCTACTTCGATAAAAGTTGTCCTGTTTAAATTAAGGCTGAAATGAATCGACAAATTTTGGCTCGGATATCCAATCCCAAATTTCATCCAAATATATCACATTTAATACAAAAGAGTTACGACTTGCTTCACACTTGAGTTTTGGAAGTGAAAAGAGAAGAATTTGCATTTCCAATTCTACTTATAAGTTTCAGTTAGTTCAAGGATAAATGAAATATACTAATAACTTTGTGACTATACAAAAGAACCTGTTCTGAATTTTGTAGGAAGGACGTGAGTTAGATTTTTCTGCATTATTGGAAACATAAAGAAATATCTTACAAAAGATAAATAGTAATACATGAATAAAATACGTAAAATAAATATTCTTAGAAAAATAAAACTCAAAGGAACATTCACGGTTATGATATCTTTTCTCATGTCATTTTATTTTAATATACTTAAGAATTAAAACCAGACTATAAAGTTCTAGTGATTGAATACTACAACGAAAAGATGGATTCACCGAATGTAGAAATTCGTGAGAAATACTTGAAAAGTCTGTGCATTATCGACAAAAAAAAAAAAAAAACAGGACTTGAATATGTCGGCAATACGTGAACAGTTTTGTCGTCGTTTTTATGATTTCTACAAAATAAAGAATGAAATCTGTTTGTCGTATTATCTAGAATTACGATGCTCATTAAGTTTTCAAAAACTATAAGACAAAAACCAAGATTTTGCTGGCAGAAAAATTAAGTTATTTACTTGCATCTTTTATGAATAAAAAAAAATCATTAAGACGATAGCGGCACTTAATGATCGATTTGTTTTTCATAAACGAAAAATTTTATTTTATTTTATTTTTTGTAGTTCAACGCCTAGCTCTCGGATACTTCAATGATGGATAAATGGTCTCCCATGAGTTAACCAGTGACTGCTGTATGTTTAAAAAAAAAAAAAAATCGAAATTAAACAGCATTCACGAACTCTATAGTTCCTTGCTCGAAACTTCTTTTACAAAATATTAATTTCATGTTTCCAAAAATTTATCACATACTGTGAAAAATCGCACGCTTTGCGAATCTGTATTGCGTTTCTTAAACCTAGGGTCACAGAATCGCTCTTGAATCCAATGTGCTCAAAAATAACATAAACAGAAAACGGAATCGAAGAAATGACAAAGTTTAGCAAGGATGCTAGTCAGATAATCAAAAATTAGTACCTACAATATACTACTATTCTAGAACCACTTGCTTAATATAATTAAACTAAATGAAATCTTAGGCAAAACTTAGAAGAAGGTTGGAATTTAGAAGTATTAATCCAGTTTGTATGATTTGAACTCAGCTTTTTAGTGAGGAGTGAAAATGATTTGGCTACGTAATTATTATCCTAAGCTACTGAATGTGTCTATGATAATACTTACGTAGCCGAATCATTTTCACTCCTCATTTAAAAGCTGAGTTCAGATCATGACTGTTGGTGGGTTATGTTGGGCGGAATTATTAGCCAAAGTAACGAAGGCAGCCAATTTACCTCTTTGGCGAAAAGACACACCCGGATTTCCAGGAGGAAAAAAATTGACATGTCCTTATTAAACCAGCTAATTCATTCAGCTGAAAAATACCATATAAAAGTTTCTCGTGTCCTAAACGTGATTCGAACTGAGGTTTAGCAAAACAAACCACAAATGCGAGGAAGTTATATCATTTGTGTTTTGGTTAAAACAGATAGTAAGTGGCTAGGAATAACATCGGCTACGTGAAGGTTAACACGCTACACATTATACAAGAGAATTTGGTAACCTAAGAACATTCTCCGAACGTGATGTGTTCTATACAAAAGTTAGTTATTTTTGAATATTTATTGTGCACAGACATCAAAGGTCATATTGTACAGCAGCACATGTGGTAAAAGTTGGATACTCACGTTCATTCCCGGTTCACGCGGGATTCGAAACCGCGGCCTCTTTGCTGGAGATTGGATACGCTAACCACTTGGCCAACCAGGCTGGCCCTATACAAAAGTACGCGTTATACATGAAACTTGTACATTGAGCATATAACCAAGTTAGTATCTGTGTATCATTGTGTTAGTAATTTGCTCCATAAGTACATTAAAAAAAATGTATTTTTGTTTCACAAAGAAAAAAATAAATAGTCAAAAACTGTTAAAAGTAGTCCATAATAATCTCAACAAAATGTTATATGTTTGCACTACACCTTCTGAACTTTAAAATATGACTTTGATGCATATTCAAAAACGAAAAAAGTGGGGAGCTAAATAAAAATTAAAACGCTGAACAAAACGCTAGAATTTACATTCATGATTTATTTTCCTAATACCAAATTTTGTTTCATGCGATTAAAAATAAATAAATAAATAAATGCAATATATTCTGTCACTTCAGAAACCTTGAGAACAGTGAAGGAAAAATATTCTGTTATCGTTATAATAGGATCATCTAAAATTTTCCGACAAGTAAGCCAGTTGGTTAACTTCTTTTATTCTCGAGGATCGGATGCTAATTAGCATATAAATACATTGTCATTGTTTTTTTATTTTCTCATAGCTAGCCGTATGTGTTTGTTAGATATACAGTTATATTATTATAATCAGTTTTGCGTAAACTTCAGTAACTCATAGTACCAACGATCCTTTGCCTCAAAAGGCAGGCTTGATTCCCGTTAACGCATTAGGAGAACTTTTATCGAGAGCTTTTTTTTTGGCTAGTGGTGAGTTAGCTGTTCTCATATTGTGTTTGTAGAATTCTTCTCTAAATCTCGAGTTTTTACATCGCGTAAACGTACAAACTGTTCCAGATAATACACGCAATTTGCAAACATAGCAGAGATTACAGGGTTAAGTTACACTGTCACCATAGCGGCTCGGATTAATGACAGATGCAGTCCGGTCTCTGCCTCTCATATTTATGATTCAACAGAACGAAGAGAAAAGACAACAAAGTCAGTTCTCTCTCTCTCTCTCCATCTCTTCCGGTTCATATGGCTTCTCTAGTAGCAGTTTCCATCTTTCTGTCTTCGTAGTTCGACTTAGAAGAAATACGATATTTTTATTGCATTATTCAATCTTTTACGTTTTCGTGTTGTATTGTTTATCGTTTCAGAATAGTTTACTGCATTATTTAGGTAAATTTGCTGTTTGAAAATAAGCGATTGTTACATACGATATGCATATTAATCGGGTGGCAGACTTTTCCAAAGTATCACTTTCATAAAGTGTAGTTTCTGAGAATGATACGATACATTTCCTTAGGAACACATTCATAAAATATGCTGCGTTTAACGTGCTGTTACTATTTAGTATTACAAACAGTCACGAGTATAATACTTGGTCTCTGGACAATTTGTCCATATTTTTGGAAGAAAAGAAAAGAAAAAACTGCAACTTTTGTATGTGACAAACGAGTTACCTGATGGTAACTCGTTTGTCACATACAAAAGTTGAAAAGTCCTTAGAAATATTCCTCTCGTCTTAGATGAGAAGAACGATTCTAAAGACTTTCCACCCAAAGAGCACTTATTATTCCCCCGACTAACATGAAAACGTTAGTGTAATTTGTAAGCAAAAAATTTTGACATCTTGGTTTCGAACATGCATTTCGCCACAATTATCGGTTTGTTCATATTTTCATGCATTGATGGATGGAATACACGCATCTCATTTGGATAGAACAGAATTGGATTCAAGGACGAGAACACTGTATCCACTCTCAGTATTTACGAGTGGAAGGCCACAGAGGATATATGCAATTAACAGACATAGCCGTGAGTAGCCTTAATTGTCTCATACTAGGTAATTCCAGGCACAAGTCAGCCAGTTAGTAGCCTACTAGTTGATTGACTGGTTGCAGCAATGAAATAATATAAAGATTATTTAAATTCATATTGGTGTTATCCTTGTGCTTCTTTGTTGTCTGGCGCTACAGTTTCTTTAATTAGAATATGGAATGGTATTCTGATATTGATATTGAATTTTCGTCCTCATATGTGAGAACGAAACCGAACATTAACCTGTGTTGAATGATTACTTCAAAATCATTTGAGTATTCATTATAATGAAATCTTGAAGTTCTTGCCATATAAAATTAATGTAAATATCATAATGTATTATTTTCTGAATATTCGCGATAAATTATTTTTGAGGTCAACATTTATTCTAACCGTGCGTTGAGATTTATGCTGCTTTTGTTCCATTTTACTGTACGTATTTCATGTGGCGTTTTGCAAACTTCTTGAAAACCTTTAGAAACCATATATAACAGATAACACCACAGGGAAGTGACATCATTTCAAATAGTAACAAGGAAATTTAGCTTGCTTTCTGTCACTGCTCCTTTTATATGTATACCTACGTATATTGGAATGTTGTTTCTTTCTTAAGGCAAAATATCTTGTGTATTATCATATGCGATTGGCTCCGACAACTTACTTGTTCTCTTATTAATGTAAATGACTTGTTGTCCGACTGGCTGCAAACTACAAACAAATGCATGCTCACGATTTTGCTCTGTGGCAGTTTAGTGTGATTGCTGCAGCTGCTACATGCCACAACGGTTGCGTGTTAACATTTTATAGTACTGTACAATCTTTGAAGGTTGCTGAATACATTAACGTCCCTATACAAGAAAATGAGGTTTGACTGAAGTAACCAAATAAAAAAATAAATCTTGTGTCAAAGAAAACTTTTTAGCTGCCGAAGTTTTTTTATTTTGTGTCAGTTTTTCATCTCCTCCCCTCTCTTAAACTGTGTTTTTTTTTAACTTAAACCTAGTTTTTTTTGGAACTTAAGACGATATTAATGACGATTACATATTTTCGTATTTTAAAAGCTTTCATTCGTAAGAATAAGTATTCTAAGAATAACAAATTAGGACATCATAAGATTTTTGAGTGTAAGAGACTGGAGTGAAGATTCGAGAATGGATATGAATGAGTTTTTTTTTTTTTTTTTTTTTTAAAGGAAAAAAAAAAGGAAATGCTGTATATTTGTAGCAATGCATATCCTCGTGCAAATGTTAATTATTATTCATACCACTTAGACTAATTGGTTATTTAGATTACGACCAAGCAAGAACAGCTATAAAGCGAGTGGATTTGTACAGTACATGCTCTCTAGCCATTATACATGCCATATGGGATGAAAAACCAGACTTTCCGTGAAAGAAACATCCTTTCCTCAGTGCATGAGAATGGTGAACTCACCTGTAGTGGCAAAGCTCTTGACGAGAATCGAACCGTTTTTTGCTAACAAAATTTTCTCTTTATTAGATTCGACTTTCACTGTGCTATAAAAATCTTTAGGTTCTAGACGATTTTCATAGTCCGGTGTTAACCCTCCACGTACTTACTAGAGGCGTGAAGTGGTCTGAGAAAGTATCACGTTTAGTCTATAAGCAAGGTTTTGCATTATTTAACCCTTAGTCCCCTCGTGTTAAATTCGCTTCAGGTTTTCAACTTTTCACGAGTAGAATCATTTAAAAATGCCAAATGGACTGTTGCCATTTGTGACATTGTAAGACTATCAATACAGGCTAGCCTCGTATTGATATGGAGATATTTAGTTAAAATGGCTGGATATCCAAATTTAAATGATTCAATTAAAAAAAAAATTTTTTTTTACGTTTAACTTCTCCTCTCCTTTTCTATAATAATTTTCGCTTTAATTTTAATCGTTCTTGTCCCTGTTATTGAGGTGAAAGACTGCTTGCTTTTCTTATGCTTAACTGCAAAAAATTTCCATTAGTTTATTTTTCATCACATGTATTAGCATATAAGTTTTATTTTGGCACATTGATAAATTGTTTAAAGAAATAACTATGTATAATGTTAGAGATGCGAATACTGGTATGAAAAGGGTATTTTAAAAATAAATTGATTAATTAAAAAAATTCTGATATTCATTTACCTCATTGAATAAAACATATCTAAGCAATAGTATAAAATATCATTGAACATGTGCAACATTAGCCTTATGGAATTGAATGCTAGCAACAGCGTACTTGCAGATAAGATAAGATAAGAATTCTGGGAGAGACTGAAGCTTTGACTTTCAAAACCATTATCTTGGTAATAAATCTTTAATCCTGATAGGCTAGTTCGAAAAGTCCATGCTAGGAGTTCTGCAATGTATATATAAAGTATGCATGCATAGATAGGAGACCGGTCGTTTCAGTTTTTGGTTTAAAAAAAAAAAAAAGAACTTGATTTATATTTAAAAAATGTGAAATATAAAGTGAAATGTAAAGTTTAAAATTTGTAACGCAGACTAAAGCAGACTTTTAAATAAAAGAACATTTATTTGACCAAAGTTTTTGGAAAGAGTTCTAAAATATTTTATCGTACTTATTTTATAATATTCACAAACTGACAGAATCCATCTCTCGTAAATAAAATAAATAAAAATAAAATCAGGCTATTACCATTTACATTTTCATCCCAACAGTAAAATTTTATTTTGCAAAGGCTTCTTGTTTGCTAAAACCTAGCGCTTATCACCTAAATTATTTTCATTGTATGTTAGCATAAGACTGTTGACTGCCAGGAGCAGTGTCCTTGTAGTCGATGTCAGTATAAGTTGTAGTCAGTTTCCTTCTTTAATAAGTATTGTCTTTATATATTTTCCTCTAGTGAATATTGTCTTTATGTTTTTATCCTTTGATGATTATTGTCTTTGTCTTCTCGAGAAAGTGAATATTTTTGTTACATTAGGTTTATTTCACGTAGGTATAGAATATATAGTAACGAATTCGCATAAAAAGAAATCTAATACGATAAGAAGAAAGACTAAATGTTCAAAAAATGTAACTGGATATGTAGTTAGCAATTTTTTATTATTATTAAAATTAAATCCAGAGCATCGGTGACAGTGCCGTTGTAAAAATCAGTTTTGTTTAAAAGACGTTACAGTATTTACGATAATTATTTCATTAACAGCAGTATACCTTTCTTGTACTGGTTATTTCAGTTCATTATTTTTCCGATTATGTATTCACGCTGTAATAGAAACGTCTTCCTTGAAATAGATAACCACTTTTTCTTCGGTTGGCATTACCAAATGTTCTGATCTGCATTCGCGAAATATAGTTTCCTTCTCTTAGTGTTGCAATTTTCGTTGTTCACCTCTTTCATAAATTTTATTGGCTGACTTCTTTAGGTGAATTCAGTCTTATAATTGGAATATTTTTCTCTATTTTTAGATTATCATTCCCTTTCTTTTATGCTGTCGATTTATGTTATCACTTGTGCTTTTTTTTTTTTTTTTTTTGCCAAATATTCAGCCTTTTCATCTGCGCTGAGGATACGCTATTTTTTGTATATTTTCTGTAATTATCGCCAAAAGAATGTTACGTAGGAATTTCGCACTACACAAAAATAATTAATTGTCTAAATGTTTGGTAAAGGAATCTAAAAAACTGCAAAGAATTTACAGAAAACATAGTTAAAAAATTGCCGCATATCAATTTACCGAAATTAACTCGACTGCTGGATATGTTATATGTATATAAGTGCAATTCCCTAAGATATGAGCACTACGACGGGTTCTTTCGTGGGAATACTAGAGCAGTTGTCTTATTCTCTTTAATATTTGGATTCGAGATTGCTATTTTGGACACGAGATTTTGCTGACATGATTTAGCACTTTAGGCTGTTATTTGTATCATTAATGATGCACTCTTGTGTGTCGGACAATTCACTAAGTGTTGTGTTGGGTATATACTGAATCATTAGTTTTAAATTCTAATTTTACAGCCTCAAAGACTTCAACCAATAATTCTGCTCTTTCACGGTATTTCATGAAATAGAGAAGATCTAGCCTTAAGCATTGATAATCAGATTAGTGACGCAGCAACTAGAATATTGTAATCTTCAGAATATGTATCTGTTAGTTTTACGTCATTTTGAACTGATTTATCTATTTTCAGGAACAGTACTAGATTTTCCGCAGATGAAAACTTTCATAGACCTAAAGAACGACATTCTTTTTGGTTTAGAAAGATACCCAGGTTCGAATTCAGCATGAGATAGGAACATTTATAAAGGCTTTATACATAAAAGTGTTCTATTTAGAAAACAGTTCATTCACTCATCTCATGATCGTAGTTGTTTCGACGGAATTCAAACCAAACTCAATCCCGCACTGATGGAGGAAATTCCATTATAATCGTCTCAGATTAACTAAGGTGACGTCGGTTTGAAAAAGTTTCTCGAGTTCACGGAATTTGAATCTCCAAATCTTTCTATGCAAATGGCGTACTACGGACGCGTTTACAGAAATTCCACAAACGCATTGTCTGCAACGTACCAGTGTAAGTATAAGTTATGCTGAACACAATGTCTCTGAAACAGAAATACAGGTTCTACTGTTTGACAGAAATTGCACGTCACTGCAATAACTGGGGACTCGTCACCCGAGCTGTGAATTCGGAGTACGTGCATGCGTGTGTTGAATGCGAGAGATTGACATCTAATGTTGCTTATATATGCTCTGTACGTTTCTGCTATTTGTAATTTGACACAAAACAGACAATTATATCACCTCTATGAAGGACTAAACTTAGTACAATGTACCAAGAATGCAGTTGCTCTCTTTGCTGAAATTTTTCAGGAAACAAAATGCATTAAACATCGCCATTAAGCAAAGAGCGAATTAGCCTTTTTTTTTATTGTTGTTGTTTGACTGTTTTCTCGACTTTCTTTTCTTAACTTCTGAAAATTAGTCAAAACTATCACAATCCAAAAAAGTTGCGTAGCAGTGGTAAACTAAGCAACCAAAACACAAATTTGGTAACTATGTGCACGGCGAGTAAGACAGCATTCCGTGGCCACGATATCATTCGAACTCACAGTTTGGTTAGAACAGCGGATACGCTAACTACACCGCCCACTAGCTGGCCATGATATTACATTCTTTTGCACAGTCCTAACTCATAGCAGATAATACAAATAGTAATAAATGAATTATCTTTAGCAACTTCTAAGCTTTTAATTGTAAGGCAACTGAATTTTAATTGTATACGATTAGCATTCAACATTTCATAATTTTAATTGAATTCAACAAACCAGTCTGTCACACTTCAAACAAGTTCACTTTTATTTATACTTTACTTTTACTTAAAATTGAAACGGACAGTATATTAAGGAAGGGGGGAAAATTAAAAATAGTTTATAAATATGAAAAGCCATAATAAATAAATATGCCTAAATATGAATAAATAATAATAATAAAATAGAATTCGCACTTTCAAGAAAAGCTAATAAATCAAATATGTATACCTGATGAGATAGGAAACAAAAATAAAGAAGGAAGTGCCTTGAACTATCTGGGACGTACATATAAAGAAATGAATGGCAATATATACAGATAATCTAACACATGGAGCCAATCATGATCATTTTGCCATTCTATCATAAATCTGTGTCTAAAGATGCGTTGCTTAAATGGAAGTATCTTTTAGATAATTCATACCATATGCATACCCGAGTCTTCTATCTGAAAACTTAAAAGTAAAAATCAAAGACGCAAGCTTTGAAATTTTAATGGACAGGGCTATTAAAAAATAGGAAGAACTTCATAAGACACGAGAAGATAATTGAAAAGTTTGTTAGGTTTTAATATTTAAAAGAACCACCTTCGAGTTTTCTCTATGTTAAAAAAATAGAGAGAAATCAAATGATGTCAAGAAGATTTTGGGAATTAGAACTGAAAGGAATGCCAATTTGTGGGAGTCAAAGAAGTCGATGGAAAGACAGAATGAAGCATGTGAAATAATGTGTGTGTGTGTGTGTGTGTGTGTGTGTGTGTGTGTGTGTGTGTGTGTGTGTGTGTGTGCGCGTGCGTGCGTGCGTGCGTGCGCCGCCGCCGCCGCCATTCAATTAATATATATATATATTCATCATACGGTATGTAAAAACCGAGATTTAAACATTATTAGTGATTATATAATTATATAAATTATAGATTAGGATTTTTCTGTTATGGTCTTGTATAAGTTAAAATTGTCAACACTGGTTTCCTTTTTTTTTTTTTAACTCATACTTTTTGAAACGAATTCTTTATTTGCAATATCTTACGGTACTCTCTCTGAATGTTTATTTTTCAGGATTAATTTTATAAGCTCTCACAAATGGTTTCTTTTATTTTCAGTTAAGCGTTAATTTTGTAAGTTAATTTCTTTTAAAATTCTTATTGGTATTCAAATCTTTTCTTTTTCTTTCATTTTTCACTTTTTGTTATTGAGTTACAGATTTTAGTGATCAAATGCCATTAGCGAAGGGAAAAAAAATCATATATGCATTAATGAGGTGAAAGGCGAACTCGCTAGTTGCAGATTTGAAAGAAATCCTGTACAGCAAAAACACAGAATTACTTTTGTGTTATTGCTGTTCAGATCAGAGATTATACATCTGTACTCTGTTCAGAATATTTCTGCCATGACATCACATATGATTCCGCAGAACATACACGTGATCGTTAATTAGCCAGAGGAGGCAAGATTAGTGTGGGCCGCCGTTTCAGTGAGTTTGTCAAAAACGGATTAGTCATGGAAAGCCCACGTGATCTAGTAGGTGCGAGGAGTAGTATGGTGTAGTATCGTCGCGAGTACTCATAATGACACGAATATATTTTGAACAGTGTGCATATTGTAGTATATGTCTATTAGTCACACACAGGTGGTGTCTAGAAAGAAAGAAACGGAGTCTTCCCCCTACGTAAAAATTTTGAAGAATAGAATCCACCCGAAGTTTTTTTTTAAAAGAGTTATTATTAAAATTACAATTTTCATAACATTTCTTGATCATTAATTTATTTTATATTTTATACATATTTAAATTAATTTCCTATAATTAGGTCGTAACTTTGCTTTTATTCTTTTTTAATCCCAAAGATTGGTTGATTGTAGTTTTATATAATTTCTCTTTCTCGATGGGATTCAAACGTCTTTCCAAACCGGAGTGCATGAGCCGTTCATCTGAACGTTATACGGATACTTCACTTAGTTCTACACAATGGTTATTAAATTATGCAGTCACTGAGAGTTTACTGGGAAATATATCGATAATGCCATAAAAAATCATAGGTAACCACCGGTAAATCAAACGTGATTCTGAAAACTCAAAACAACAAAAACAAAGCTCAAATATACCTGAACTATTCGTTTTTGAATGCAACACACTGAGGGTTTACGAGGAAAGAGTAACTACAATGTCTGAAAAAATCGTAGATAAATACCGGTACTTGATTAATCAAATTGAAGTCTGAAAACTCAAGATTCCAAAAGCAAAGCTGATAAATACCGGTACTTGATTAATCAAATTGAAGTCTGAAAACTCAAGATTCCAAAAGCAAAGCTGACACATACCTGAACTATTTGTTTTTGATTTGCAATAGAAGACGACTAGGGCCCTCACACCTAGTAAACCAATAATTGTTGCTTTGCTGTTGGAATTAGACCGAAGGCCACCTAAGGTTGTAAAAACAATGTTTTTATGTCAATAAATTGCCTGTGATCTTTTGGTTCTTTTGGATTTTTCCCTTCCGAGATGAAAAACTCGAGTTTCCGGAAAAGAAGGGAAAAAAAAATCCGTGCAACCTCCTATGAGAGAGTAGATCAGTATACTTTATGGAATATGGAAATGGAGAAAATAACTGTGAACAATATATAGATAAAACAAAAAAGCGTGGAAAGATTAGGAACATTACCTCAGTTGAAATTCAAACCTTGTTCATAGAACGAAAGAAACATATAAGGAGGTTATTGACATATGGAAATATAAACAACTGTATGAACTGTATCGGGATGATCGGCACCATTGAGTTTCATTTTGTGCCGATCGGCGTCAGGTTCACTTTCATCTATGAAGTACTTCTGTTCAAAAGTTCGTTATTCATTCTTTTAAAGTAATCGGTCACGAACTACTTATCTCTAATCTGCAAGTGTGAACTGTAGTTTGGGTAAACTGGATGCTCAGCAGCGAGTATACCTTATCTTTGCTTGTCGCTACTTTCATCGACTTAAACAAATGGATGTATTCACAAATTAATGCAATTTCATGTAAGTATCGGAGTTCGCGTTGTTATCCTGTTTGAAGATATTCTGAAACATGATTTAATTACCAGCTGCAAATCGAAATTACGCATAAACAGTCATATTGAAAGTGAACTGCGAGTATACCATCCATCATTATTCAGCATTTATGATATGTAAATTTATCTACACTTGATTATTTTCCTAGTTGGTTAAATTCTAATTTTAGAAAATTATTTATTTCAGTAATTTTATTGTTTTAATTTTCTTAGCGCAATGAAATATATATTATTTTCTTCTTCTTTTTTTTTCTTTTCAAGGATTAAACATTTGCCCGTTCCGGTTTCACTGGTCTTTCCATCTTGCAGCTGGTCCCCCCCCCCCTCTTGATCTATATCTATCCACCTCTTTTGGTAGCGATATCTTTCCGTTTTTCTTCTAAATATACATAATGTGTACGATTTATGATAAAATTTTATGATTTTAGATATCTAGTTTAAAGTTCATGCCGTATATGAAGTTTTTAGAAGAGGAAATTACGGTTTACCAACAGCCTCCATTCCTGTTTCATATAATACTAGAATATGTACCATCATAAAGTGATAGAGGACATTGAAACATATATATATATATATATATATATATATATATATATATACACACACACACACACACAGTGGCCAAACTAGTTGTGTTGCTCTTATGTTAGTATTTCCAATAACTGCGTTATATGATCTTGCAATCAAGCAAGGATATTACCAAGAACATCCCATTCCCAAAAAGTAGTACTGCATAATTCCCAGTTGATCTGTTTACCAAAGATACGAGTACAATAAGACTACGTCAACAAACTAACTACTAATCTCATCTTTTAAATCAACAAATTCATTCTTCCTTATTACTGGGGATGCATTCTATCCCTCTAAACATCTGAAGACACACACATTCGAAGCCAGATGTTTAATTTTTAACAGAACATAACTATAAATCCTGTTCAAAGACTTCACTGAAGCTGATGTACAATCAAAAACGTAAAGAATTTCAACGATCTGCAATATGCCATAGCCTCAAGTTTTCGACTCTTGGTCTGCACGAACAAGTTAGAACTAGATCACTCTTCCGTGTACATTTGGAATAACAGCATACATTTTTTTTATTATTCTTCTGTATGTTTAAATATAACGAAAGTAAATGTACTTATTTCTAGTTGGCTTTAGTTTGAGTAAGAATCAAACTTTACAAAGAAGTGCCTTTCATTGCAGAGGTTCTCTCAATATCAGCACCCTCTTCTATTCTAATATGAGTAGTATTTTGAAATATATTGTACATCATCGAAGATTAAAGGGCATCAAATCCCTTTGAACTGTCAAAATTATCTGCAGTAATAAGTTACAATGTATCTACCAATGAGTGTGACATAAACAGTTTTTATCTGTTAAATTGGTGGCATAAGCTAAACTGTTTGCGTCCTATGTCTGCCAAAGTTTTGATATTATTATCATACAAACTTGGGTATAACGTACACGATTTCTAATGCTGATTGAAAACCTTCCGATAAGTTTTCATTCCGTTTGAATTCATTGGTGTGAAGAAGAAATAATAGTACTTAGAAAAGAAGCTGATAATCCAGAACATCGGATCAACCTACATTTAGAACGTTTGCGATTTTCAGAACAAAGCCTCATCATAGCGTTTGTTGCATTCTCTGTACGTAACTTAGCCATCCCCGGTGCTTTCATTTATATTATAATACAAATCGTAAAGAGGGATTAGACATTAATGATTTTGTGCCCAAACAGTTTCACTGTTTCCATTTTTTAAGAAAAATTTTAGTGCATTAATCTCTTATTTAAAAATAATTTACAAATGATGCTTCCTTTTTATTTTTTGCACAGATAATGGCCTTATGTTTATTCTTCTCCCTCTCATGAATTACATGAAGGCATGCAAACAAATCACGAGATATATTGAAACCATGAATATAAATATTATAACTGTTCGCAAACATGTACATAAATAAAAAAAAACGTATATTTTTCTGTACTTTTGTCATATTTAAAAGAATGAATCTACATTATTCATCTTTGCACATAAAATGTACTAAAAATTCGGTAACAAGTTCTAATACAGATTCAGAGACTTTTTAGGATGTGTATGTTAGTAGCAATGTTTGATTCAAATTGATGATGTCTCCTCTCGACAAAGTTTAGAGTACTTATACATATAATTATCATCTGGTTAACTCTTAATGAGAATATTTTGCTTAAGATTTGTTCCAAGAAGTGCCATTAAGGTAGCGCTGCATGGGCATGGAAATAATGTTGAAGTCCAGAGCTTGAGATATGTTGGGGAGTCAAGTGGTTATACTAAACAAGAAAAATTTACCCATCAAATCGTTTCGAGTTGTTAGTAAAACTTGTCGATAACCAGTTGTTTCACGTAGAATTTGCTAATTAATTTTATTGTCTTTCGGTTCTTGTAGTTTTTAATTTAACCACATGTTCTTCAAAATAATGAAAGGACGAGGTGAATAAAGTTAAATGATTATACTCTGCTCACATACCGATAATTAATATTCTTTATGTTAAAAGTTAACATCCTTAAAAGATTTAAATTTTAGGATATCCGCATAAAGATAAGCTTTTTATTTACGTTTAGTAGAATTCTCACCGAAAGCCATTTACGTAATTTGGTATCTATTAAGTCGAAAATTGTTTAAGTCGAACGGGCCACGAAAGAAGAAATGTTTTATTGATTTGTTATCCTTAAATTCTCCGAATTAATTAGAATCTACAAAAAAGAGAACAACTTTAAATTAGAATATATACTATATAGAATTTTCGCTTTCTTTCCTGAATATTGTGTATTAGAAATGAATTTTTAAATCTTCGTACTGCCTCGCAGGAAGGGCGAAATTCTTCAGTAATATGTGTATCTGCCCAAATACACTCCTTTGAAGGTTGTAGACAAAGTTTCACATAAATACAGGGCGCCTCATAAAGAATAGCTCTCTAATAATTATCTCCTAAATTATTTAAGAATAATCAACAATCACACACCACTAAACAGAGAAAAATTTTAACCATTTTAATTCTATGTTAAAATTTTAAAAATTTTAACATAGAAAAATGTTAACCACTAAACAGAGAAAAATACCAAGTTTTGCTTTGCAAAACTTGATATTTTTCTCTGTTTAGTGGTTAACAGTTTTCTATGTTTAGTGGTTTCTCTGTTAAGTGGTTCTCTGTTTAGTTATTATTCTTTGTATTTAAACGTTTTCCAGACATATGTAACATATCCATATGCACTGATTCAATGGCTTCGCGAATGCGTTCTTTCAGTTCATTAGGTCTTCTTGAGAAGAGTAGAATGTAAACTTACTTGATGAAGTCTCGTACGTGAAGGAATTGGTCCTTTTCTTGAGATTGCACATTTTCTTCTACAGTAGCCATTTCGCATAACTAGCGGATGCTGCTCCATTCTTGACTGGAAGGAGAATTGATGCTTTAGCTGGGAACTTGATACTTACCTTCGCCGTATGACGTTTGTTTTGTTGCCAATTGTGAAGTAGCCTTAGAGGTATATAAACATTTGTAAATAGGTCTATGTTCCTCAAACATCCTGCTGTTTGTGGAAATGAGAAGCAAACCTCTCATTTGAAAAGTTCCTCCTTCGAATCCAACAAACCATGAACTTTTTTGTTGTTGTTCTCGTTGTTGTAGAAGGTGAATTGCAATCTCACAGAAAGCATTGAAGGACGTAAAATGTTGATTTTAATAAGAGACCGAATTTAACCATAAAAACTGGTATATGTGATAACGTTGCATATCGTACCATAGTACGGTCTTCTGATTGGCAATAACTGCTATAACAGTTATTGCCAATCATAAATATCTCTAAGGCTAGTTATATCAGTTATTGCCTGCTAATCTCTTCTCCGTGCAGTGCATGGAGAAGAGAATTAGCAGGCCTGATGAATGTAAGAGAATGGGGGGGGGGGGTTCCTGAGAAAACTCATGAGATTAATATAACGTTTTCACTGATTCATTGAAAACTTGTGACAGAAGGGTCAAGAAATCGCAATTAACGCCACTGGATTCTGCTGTAGGCGAACTTATTATTCATGTTTATCATTTCCAGTTTCAAGTGCTTTTAACGTTACAATAATTACTGAATTTCTGCATGTTTAGTTGAATTTTGGTTTATTGCGATTCTTACGACTTATTTGTTATTAAAATCGTTGTGTGTGTGTTTTAAGATATCTTCTTAAATTAATACCTCCTTACTGTGGTGATTACAGTTGTTGATTAGAACTTTATATATGAGTTGCAGATTTATTTGTTGTAAATAGTTCAATGAGGGTGCATTTTTGCTTCAGTATATAAAATTCCAACCTTTGAACACACACACACACACACCAGCACTACCAAGAAAATAACAAATAAGTCCTAAGAACGACATCAGATAAACCAAATTACGTAGCAGGAAGAAATGCCTCACACTTTTTCTTGAGAAACTATAATAAAGTCGTCTCTCTCTGCGTGTAGAGTGACGTAATCCTGCTGACCAATTTCATAGCTTCCTAAATGGACCAGATTAATTCATTTTAATGAGGTCAGATCAAACCTTGATGGGTACCAACCAGCCACGCAAGTTTTTTCCGCCTGAAGGCTAGGATTATAGATGTCACTTCTTCGATTAGACTGTGCCTTTGCTTTGACATCGTGTGTGGGCTAAATTAACCACTCGATGATCGAACGACTGGACGGCATGATCTACACAAATACAGGAAGAAAATTTGTCTTTAAAACTTAAATTTCATATACTATTTTTCAAAATGTAAGAATTGACTTTGAAATATAATTCCTGTTTCTCACGAGAGGTATTTAATCTGTGACACGCCTAGGTCGGTGTTATAAATAATTTTTAGCGTCAGCTGCTCTGGTTTCACATAATAAATACATAAATATCATTTAAGCATCTGAGCATATGTAAAATAGTAGAAATAGGCTAGATTGGAGTAATGTTAGTTTACAAGCAAGTATATTGGTTGTATTTGGGTGTTTTGAGCTCTCTTATATCAGTAGTGTCAAGATGTTGAAATAGCGTTCTTTATCAGGTGATTCCTTATAGTATTGATTGATTGCCTTCGCTGTGGTAGTGGTGACGATTAGGAAAGAATCTCAAATATAATTCATTGCCTAGTCTCTGTTCACACTCTGTATTCTAATCTGAAGAGATTATCGTTGAAATATTTAAGATGTTATCTTCAGATGCTGGTGGTACCTTAACTTATATTTTCTTTTTTTTTTAATGATTAATATAGACTGAGAACATACTTCTAATGACACTGCTTAAATAATATATTTCTTTAAGTAGTTTCATTAGATATATGCTTTTTTTTCTAAATTATTCACCATTAACGATACTACCAGAAAAAGAAAAATTTGCATTAAGTGACACCTTCAGATATTATTTGAGCTATTTCAATGGTGTTCTCTTCAGAGTAAAGAGTGTTGCCGCTTCTAATAGTGGTTCACCGACCTTCTGGTGCCCGTGAGTGAAAATCTAATAATACCGAACAGCGGAGCCGCTAGCCGGGTGTAAAAACCTGTCTGCCGTTGTCGCTAACTGTCACCTCTTTAGCCAGTCCGGTCTCTCGAAAAAAAAAAAAAAAGGTAGCTACGAAAACAATCAATTACCTCTGACTTTTGTGCAGGGGTCAACGGCCACTCATACACAGAAGAGCAAATGCCAATAAATTACCGTTAGTAGAATTGGTGTGATTGTTTTAATTATAAGTATTTCTTTATATTTATGTCTGTTATCCAATCAAGCTGTGATTGAGCTAGCTCAGGATTCAATGGTGAAAACTTAAAAAAAAAAAAAAGTCTTTCCATACACCAACCATAATCCTAGAATAAGACGTTAATTTCTTTTTTCTTTTCTTTTTCTTTCTTTCTTTTTTTTTTTTTTTTTTTTTTTTTTTTGTCCACATCTCAACTTCGGCACTACTGCCACCATCTCTGTACTAATACAACTACTTCCTACTTCATTTTTAGACTATCTTAACTATAAATATGTATTTCGATCATATATGTTTTTTAACAACTCATAAGAACTTTTGAAATATGCAGTATTATGTTTGGATATAAAATTTAAAAAAAAATTAAACTAGTCAAATCAGCTTAATATTATTCCAACTTGTTTCATTTTACTTCCCAAAAATGTTATTATAGGCTATATTTCAAAGTCTGACGATTCCCGTCCAGTTCTTGAAACAAGGAAATGGATTCGAACTCCATCTTTGATTAAAGAAATTTCTATCCCTCCCTTCCCCTGCAGTCATGGCTATTATGTGTGCTTATTGTGTATTTTCACATACGCTATCCCTGATATGCCTTCCAGACATTGGTTAAAATCACGTCACGGTTCGAGAATATTTTTAGGCCTTTTTAGCAGCGATAAAAGATGCTGTCCCGTGGTTGGAAAGAGTGGGTCGAAGAACTTTATGAAGGGACTTTATATGGGCTTTTTAGCTGAAAGTGAGTCTCAGACGATGATGGCAGGGTTTTTCTTTCCAGAAACTTAGGTTTTTCATCCTGTAAGAGATAAACCGACGCAAATAATCACAATTATCAGACATAATGCACTACCGTCATAGCGAGTATGCTGTATCTGTTAATTGCCACCAGCCTTTTCAGCTGAAGCCAAATTACTTTATCTCACATGGGAGTAGTTGATGTTTCTCCTTCCTCTCCTAGGCAACGTGGAGTTTTCCTTCAAAATAAGCGAGCGACGTGAATATACGTAGCTGAGAGACTTTAGGTGGCTTGACGTTAATTAAAAGTAACCCATCTCCTCCCCCTCCTCCTCCTTTAAACGAAAAATTCGCTTACAAAAGTATTTTAAAACCCTTTCTTTTGATTTGACGTTCGTATAAAAGTCTCTTATATATTGCTATATTATGTATGAAACGCCCATCGGAGTTTGAACGCTATACTTGTATTATTTGTCTGTTTTATACTTGTTTGATGCAACATATGTAAAGAAATCTGAAAATTGTTAGTATTTCTGTTTAAAATATTTGTTTATAAGTCCAAGTGCGATTTGTTGATAGTTGCTTATTATTATAACAAGGCAATGATATATTTTGTCTATAAATTGCTCTCCGTCTGTTTTGCATGTTGTAAAGGATGAAAATCTGAGATTTTGGAATGAAACCTTTCACATCCGTATAAAGACCAGTTAATCACTTTTGGTTGAAAAGCCGTTGTAAAGGTTCTTTTCTCACTGTGGGAATCGAAGCCACGTCTTTCCAACCAAACGGCATCATTGTCCTTGCTCCCGACTGTGCCGTGGAAACACACCGCACGGTGTGATGGTTACCTGAAAGATTGGATTAAAAATATACTAATGAATAAATATGTAGCTGGATTAAACTAAATTTGTAGTGACATTTGCTAAGCCAAATGGCTGTTTAGCTTAGAAAATATTATCTTTAGTAAGTAGTTCAAAAAAGTATCCGCAGTATATATTAATGAATATTAGCATGAGAACATCCCCCAGGTTTTGAATACACTCGTTCTAGCAGCATGTGTGGAGTTGACTAAACACAAAATCGGCCAGAGCAACTGAAGGCTCTGAGGCCAGGATCTGTTAATTGCGTGTTTTTTCCGGCCAGTTTTTTTTTTTTTTTTTTTTTTTTTTTTTTTTTTTGTTGTTGTTGTTGTTTTGTTTTTGTTTTTGTTTTGTGGATGAAAATCCAACGTTCCTGGAGCTAGAATCCTACCACCACCGTAGAAGACTAGCGATGAACATCGCTTGATAAGCCCTTATAAAGGTTCCTTGTGTTCTAGACAGAAGGTGAGGGACAGTTCTAGCGACTGTCCTATGGATGTGTTATCACATATGAACCACATACTTCGCTTGTTGATTTCTGTCGGAATGGTTTGTTTCAAAGTAATTTTCACACCCTAGAAGTAACTGTCCAAGAGCAAGGTCTGGAAAATCTTGGAAAAACGAGTTTATCTTTAGTATGGTATCGGGCATCGTCATGCGACCATACTACACGTGGTGTCAGCATTCTCTGACATTTCACTCTAAATTGCTGAGCAATTTATCCCGCAGCATTTCACCATATATTTCAATGTTTATTGGCGTACCTAGTATCTGCCTGATAATATTAAAAAATTGGGCTTTGTAAATTCCTAAAAAACGGGAACGTTGTAATATGAACTTTTTTTTTCTTAATATCTTCTGTTCCAATTTCAAACTCATTTGTTTCCTCTTCGACGAGTAGTTATGGATACATGTTTATTACCAATGACAGTATGCTCCAGGAAGACTTCACCTCCCTCATGGTACAGCACGAAACGGATCATATTCCGTTTCGCCACGATCACTGTTCAAATATCACGTGCTGATTCAGTATTATTGTTGGTTTCGTTAGTGCGCTGCTTGTATGTGATGAAAATAGCAGGAAAGAAATGCTCTGATCACTCAACAGTAACTTTTATTGAAGTGTGCGTGACTTTAAATTCGTTATGAAACATTTGAATCACCCTATTATAAAAATGAAAATTGACGTCATACAGTTGGAATATGAAAAAACAGAGTGCATAGTGCTAATTCATCTCTTTTCATATTGCATTCTCTTATTAGCGTTTAAAAGAACGAAATTTTTAATTAACCCTCTGCTAAAAATTGTATACATCAGTGACAAAGAATGCCAGCTGCTTTTGAACTCATCATATATAGACAATATTTACATTGTCTATATGTGATTTTTATTCCGGATTTTTAAGTTTTGCATTCTCATTAATTCTTAAGAATCCTAGAAGAATTCAAAATAATTTATGCTTGCTCTTGCAAATATGCACCACTTCTGTTGCATTGTACATAACAGTTCCGTTGTAAAATATTTGAGAAAAGGAAACTGCTATCAAAATTTAACATTTTTATCTTGCTTTACTGTTTGTCTTCAGAATTCAATGTGGACTTATTAATTTTTATTTTTGTTATATTACTGACCATTGGTAAAAGTAAAATATCCGTATTTAGTGTTTTTTTTTTAGCTTCCATTAAAAAAAATGAAACCTGACACAAACGTTCGATATTACGCGTATCATCACTAAAAGTGGAACCTGTCGTTATGGATTCTTGACGTTAAGGCCATCTGTAACCTCAAACGAAATCATGTCATATTATTATTATTCACTTGCATTCAGTTCTTCAATGTGCGAGCTAGTATTCCTAATGTCTGAACTACTAGCACATGCAACTGAAGTGTCAACAAATTCAGGTTGATCACATTATTGCAAAAGAATCAGAAACAAAAATCTTCCAGATATTAGGAAAATGTGTTCTTTATAAATCGACAAACAGTTGTCCGTTTTAGTCACTATGAGATTTAAAATTCGGTTATTGGGATGAACGTATTATTGAGATTTTCTCTCTCTCTCTCTCTCTCTATCTCTCTCTCCATCCTTTCAGACTCTCGTCATTATTAAGTTTCATATTAATATTTTGACACTTATATCGCCTGATTCATTTTAGACAGTTATACCTACCATCTAAGGATACGAAATATTCTTGCGTTTTGAAAAGTACATTATGATTTCGAATTATTATGAAATTATAAATATACTCATTTAGTTCGGTGTTATCGAAGCTCTGATCCACAGGCCGTTAACATTATATAGGTATATAATACTTATATAACTCAATCGGAGCGCAGTGTGGTCTGAATGGCGAAACACTGATTTAGTACCTTTTGAATCTGATTTTGACAACATTCATTAGCGTAGCTTTGGAACTTTAATCAATTAATTATATCACCGAACAATAATTACACGCTTTGCTGTATTAAGCAGGGTAGTAAAGCTATACTCGAGAAGACTTTTGTGTCTCCTTGAAAACATTGTTACGCTGTACACGTACTATTTGTAGTTACTTTCCTATTCTCAGATTGGTGACTCATACAAGAAAGTATGCCATCAGATTCTTGGCTAAGAATGTTCGAAAACTATGCTACATGCAACCCAAGTTATATACGGCTATTATCCAAACTAAGTACTAATCTGCAGTCATTGTCTCATAACTGTATTGCTATGTGAATTCATTTTGAATTTTAAAAGTGATATGACAAGATAATCTTTTCCCATTATGCAAACGGAGTTGATTGCTTTAAATCCAGTCTTGGGCTAGGCATTGCGTAATATCGTGAAATATTTCGAGTGTGTGAGTACACACTTGGAACAATCCTGAATTTGTACTCTGTGTCTTCTAGTTTTTTTTTTTTTTTTTCCTTTAGTGACTGACTACTAAAATAGTGTAGGTAATCAAAGCATTACTTTAAGTCGTATGTTTTTGTCATTGTTATAAAGTAATGATGACAACATTTAAAGACATTTTCATCATTGTGTTATAAAAGAAAAGAAGTAGATTAACAGTCTTAAGCATTTCACAAATGCGACTCTACAGTCAATTGTTAAAGGCAGGGTCGAGAAATTAATCTCGACTCTGCTGGCACGAGTGGTTAGCGTATCCACTCTCCATCCAAAAGGCTGTGGGTTCGAATCTCCTCGTGAGCATGGATGTTTGTGATTGTCTGTGGAAATACGAGTAGTGGTGGTCGGCGGCAGATGGCGTAGTTGCGATCAGTTGGTGGATTGAATGGTGGAGACAGAGTTGTAGAGCAGATTCCCTCCCTCGATGAGTCCTTGGACTCTCTGGAGGTGTCAGTTAATAATAATAAAATTTAGTGAAGCGAGTGATGGCATACCATGATACATACACCTCTGATTTATTTATATATATATTTTTTTCTTTCACGTTTGTCCCTTTTTTGTTTTTAAAACTACTTAATTTTGAGAAACAAATATAGGCAAGTCTTAGTTCGTGTTCTACAGATTGCGCACTCTTTCTCTTCAAATAATAAAAGCAAAAATGCGTTTTATTTATTTTAATATAAAAAGGTTTCTTTCAAACTACAATAATTTAGATTTCTCTATACGACAGAATAACCACCTAAAAACCTAAAAAGCAGAGAATATTACAACATATAAAGATAAGAGACGTTGTTAATAGTCAAATAGCTCCAAAACAGTGCTTTCGATTCCGCTAGTACGATTCGCAGTAGCCTGACAATTATCATGCTGTTGTTTTGTATAACTTATAATCTGTGCAGCTAATCTCAAGTAATACAGGAGGACTACATATTAAAAACAGTTTATGTCGAACTAATAATTTTGTTCTTAATTAATAGGCAAAAGTTGGCACATTTTTGACATCTCTGCTTTACTTCTTGGAAATTCGGATTTTTCATCCACAAAACAAACAAACCGACTGTATTAAATTAGCCTCATAACCTTTTATTGCTTCGAAAGTAAGTCAAAAAAAAAAAAAATCAATCCAACTCTAGATTAAAAGAGATCGCAAAAATTTCTCTCCAACAGTGTTCAGAGGTATCGCGAGCATTGTCAGCATACCATGAAGAAGATACTTCGTCTAGACTAGAGAGTCCGAGCATTGC
Source organism: Typopeltis vanoorti (assembly GCF_054136105.1). Taxonomy (NCBI): domain Eukaryota; kingdom Metazoa; phylum Arthropoda; class Arachnida; order Uropygi; family Thelyphonidae; genus Typopeltis; species Typopeltis vanoorti. The sequence continues at coordinate 73,658,337 of NC_143554.1, read as the reverse complement.
TCATTTTGTTATATTAAATCAAAAACAAAAAATTAGTGACTGTAACAGTAAATTAGTATTCATATGTGCAAATGAATACGAATTGATGATATCGCTATGAAATATATTGGTGATCGTTTTTTTTTTTATGTGTGCTAATTTATTTACATCAAACTATGTTTATGCGACACATTTTTTTTCTTCTACTTTTTGAGAATTCATATTTTAGTCGGTCGGTCATATTAAGAATGGTCTTATCGAACGCTTTTCGTAACTTGATCTTTGTTATGATAGGATACATAGTTCCCTTCAACCCATGTGATGGCGATGCTATAACCTTTGAAGTGTGTCCTTCTTGGAAATGGATTTACAGAATAGTAATAAAAAAATAAAATAAAAACTTCTGCCAGTACAGCAATTGCGAGAAGCCATATTAAGCAAGTCGATACTTTTCTACATATTTTAATTATCAGCTTAAATATCAATTTTTTTAGCTGTCTTTATTTGATAATAGCGATTAAATTATTATTTAATTATTATAATACTGTACTATATTTGATTGCTGTTATTATCAATAGAATTACAGAAGATACATGCTGAGTATTGGAGATTATAATTGATTGCGTTTCATCTTACGATTTGGTTATTTCTGTACCTTACATTTAAAACATTTACATTTCAGGCCACACTACACGCAACTAGAGCTGTTATAGGCTGTTCAACGTTTCACGTGTTAGTGAATATATACATATTTCTCATTTGTCATTGTTTTAAGAACATTTGTTCTTTTCAGCTAGAGTAAGAACTGTGGTGCCGAAAACAAAGTATTAAAATAACAAGTTTTATTTGTGACATCAAGATGATGTTAGTTCAAAAGTCGGGTGTTTCCATAAAATTTTTTTTTGCATGTCAGTCTTCTGCTTCTTTCGCAAACCTTATTTTCCGCCATGCTGATTTATGAAGGAGAATAGAGGTCAGCCAGTGCGTGACCCGATTTCTCTCAGCTTTAGATATACAGGTATATAAATGATGACATTTCAAGGATGGTTAACCTCGCTCGGTGTTTCTTATATTCCAACTGATCATTAGTGCTTATTTTTGATAGCAATCTCTCATTTCTTTTTTCTCTTATATTTCGTTATCCTATGGGAATATCTTATTTCTCGACGGTTTTCCTACTAATGTTTCTCTCCATGGTAATTTTTTGTGCTGATTTCTTACTAATTCTTAAAAAAGAAAGAAAATAATTATTTTCATCAGATTATAGACAGCTAGACTATAAAGACAACTAGACTATATTGGTAACTATTAAAGGGCTGTTAATACAGAAAGTTGTAATGATACTGTTAGAAAGTTAATTAAGCGCTGAGATCAGTATACTAGTAAATTGGTGATTAAGAAACTACATGTACGTAATGTTTCTGCAACATTGGGAATTAGCCACAAACAAAATAAAATAAGCGTTGCGATATAATATTGTCATTACAAAATGGAATTACTTTCGGTTTTAAATATTTAAAAAGCTTTAAATCTTAATTTCAGACACCAGTGAATCAGTTTAGAAACAGAGCACTATAAAAAGGTAATATCATAATATTTCTTTGTGTTTACGTTTTAGGTGGAAGCTTGATATATTCATAGAATATTCTAAAATTTCAAATTCTCTCTCTCTCACACACACACACACACACATCAAGCGGGAATATAATTAGAAGTTTTACGCAGAACAAGGCGCCAACTACGTCTCGTGCAGTGCATTTCATTGCTGCTGTAACACACACACACACGAAAAAAAAGTTTCTCTTTATCTCTCCCTACCCCCAGCACGCACAAAAATACCCTAAGGCCACGTGACTTAAGAACGAACAACTACCACTTGTGACACGCCTGCAATCCAGAGGACTATTATTTCCGCCAACAAGCTCCATACGTTTGTCCCGCCATTCTTACGGGGAGGAGAGCAACGCTTATTACGATCGCGGTGTTGCGGGCGTCAGCAGGTTGCTGTGCCAGGAGTTTGAAGAGCCGTTGGTACAATACATTATAGTTGCAAACAGGTTAAGGAGCGAAACACGATATTGCAAACACGGTACATATCATAAAGCGGCTCTCGGAAACTAATAGACTTAACATAATTTTAACTAGTAGACTAATTCCCAGGATTTGTGTTTCCTCTCTTCTTTACTTTTGCTCACATCCATAAGAAGAAGAGAGAAAAAATAATCCATATACAGATTTTAAGAATTTCCACTACTTCAAAATATATAATTCATAATATCCTGATACAAAAGTGGTTATTAAAAAATTTTGCAAGATGCAACCTTTTAATTATAGGTAAAATTTTCCAAATATGTCTAAAACTCAGTATTGTCATTTGAAGCTCGGTTGCAAATCCTATACATATATTTAACTTTTAATTCTGAATTTGTTACATTTTATTAGTGAGGAAAATTCTCTAGAACAAACATAGCTGTTAAGATTTAATTAAAATCTCGTTAAAAAGAGAAGAGAAGTGGCAATAGGCTTAACATGTTAACATGATTGCAGTTTAGAAAACAGGTAAGACATGAATAGTTTTAAATTAGAAAGAAATTAACTTTTTTTTTTCTTTGTAAAGGCTGTATGAGTCCTTCCATGTTCTCCAACTATGCAACATTTAATGAGGTCAAGGAAATAGCAAAAATAAATTTTAAAAAATTTAACTTCAAAAATGCTACTCTATATTTTAAATTAGATATCTGTTTGACTTATTAAACTTAATGGATTTCGTTGATCCCCTTATGGTTGCAACTAAAATTCTCGCTTGTTCCTTTTTTGAACTATGAGCAAGTGCACACTTGTCGTAGCCTTTGAGATATAAATAAAATTTTTAATAATATTTATCTTGATTTTATTAGTATACATTAATATTATTTTAACTTTTATTTATATCTCAAAGGCTACGACGAAGTGTGCACTTGCTGATAGTTCAAAAAAGGAACAAGCGAGAAATTTAGTTGCAACTATAAGGGGATATCTACGTAATCCATTAAGTTCTATAAGCCAAATAGATATCTAATTTAAAGCTTTATATATCTTATATACGATCCATATAAGGTAAAAATATTAAAAAATAGAAATACTTGGGCGTATATTATTTGTTGTACGTTTCCATCGATGATTTCATTTAAGAGTCGTACCAAACTTCTCAGTAGAATTGTTTCTTGTAATGCTATAACATAAAACTAAATAAGGTAGAAGTAACTATCTTTATAGCTCTTTGTAAATATTTCTCCAAACAATCCTGTTTTTCTTTCATTTCTCTATCAAGTTTTTCTAAAACAATTTGACACCATTTTGCAATGAAAAGATTAACACACACCCTGTTTCTTGTTAGACCACCATGAAAGTAGGACTTACAGTTTATTGAGATTAGCCAACTTCCTTAGGCTTTAAATGGTTTATTTAGCAATGGAGTTGTCATTTTATGACACTCAAGTATTCCTAGAAATGCGTTTATCTACTTTGTCTTGTAAAGATAACCAAAAAGTCTGGAATCTCTGTTTTGATAACCGTATAACCCGCTTTAAATTTAATTAACCACTGGAAAGGATTTCTTACTCCTGCCCCCCCAGCCTTTTTCCCTTATTAGCAAAGAGGAAAAAACCTTCCGATACTGAAAGACGCTAGAAAGAAAGTAATTGTTGCAACTTCGCTAAATTCTATGATTCTTATTCACGTTTTTATGATGAATCAATATTGCAATTACTGTAAGCGCTAACATAATTATGGTTTTTTTTGTGATAAACATAATTTCCGATTTCCATCATCATGTTAGAGATAATCTTATTAGATCATTATAAATATTCGCTCTCAGTATTTTGATGTTAACAAGGTGCGGAGAATAGAGCCGTGAGAAAAAAAAAAATCAAAGTATAGTGATAGTAATGTTTAAGGGAATTCATCTTGATGGAGCTAATTTGTATTAAGCGGATTTACTGTTAATTGGGATTTTGAAGTGAGAAAAAATTCAGTGACCAGAATTTTTTTTCCAAGAACAATGAAATAAAAACTGCCCCATCAGCGTTCTTCACTGTGGGAATCTCTTCATTAAAATTAAATGTCACGAGAAATATTTGTGAAAGTTAATATGGAATGCAGTTATAACGGGCAGTTCAATTGTCTGAATGAAAATCGTTAAAAAATCTTTCGCCGTGGTTTCAGCTTTGTGGCGCAAAATCAGTAAGATTCAAACTTCTTGGATGGAAAGAATCAACTGGATTACTATTAAGAATTCCAAGAATATTTCAACCGTACAGCCGGAGACAGTTTTTCTTCTTCACAAGTTCTGTTTCTGAGAACAAACATAACACATGGGCACATCCGTTCAAGTCATTCTGGGCGCCAATCAAGTTTACTAATCTACTTTCAGTTTCATCATACAGCGAGAAATGCAAATAAAATAGAGCGGTATACTTTTACGGCTTTCCTAAACCGATGCATGTGTTTTTTGGATTCTAAATACTACGTAGTTACGACATTAAGTTATAAATTGGACGTTTTGAAAGTTGGACACTTATTCATATTGCCGTCATGATGTGTACATAAATTGCTATCGATGCTCGATATTCCTGAGAAATCTTGAATTTGTCGAAACATATTGGTTTGTTTGAAATAATTGATTTGAAGTTTCAAGCTTTGAAGAAAAAAAAACGATGATGAATATATTCCATTTTATTTGATTTTTTCCCCTTTTCGTACAAAATTCATGTTATGAAGCTACCGTCACGTGATCTTTTTTTAAATCTCCGAACTTCAATATATTTATTTGTGCTGATTAGCTTATGCTTTCCTATTATCCACTTCATTTACGTGTGGCTATCCAGTCAATTAGAATAATTTATGTTTCTTTGTTATCGTAGTTGTGCTCTCAGTTTTAAATTTGTGATTGTGGGTTTTCCCTAGACAAATATGTTTTACATATTTATTTATTTATATTAACCCTTACTCTCCCTCCAATGAAACATGAGGATTTCGAGAGTAGCAGTAGATGAGTATTCTGCTTACATACCAAGGAATTCTATCTTCGCTTTTTCGAATAATTCCGGTGTTTTATTTTCATTTTTTTATTTTCACGTATCACCCAGAATTCATTTGCTTCTTCTAACACTGAGTCATTCGTTAACAGTCCCTTTAAACTGAATTCGGTGTCCATAATTTTCTTGGTCCGTAAATTGCAAAACATTCTGAAAAATAATATTAACTATGTGTGTTTCAATATTCACGTTGTTACTCCCGCTGCAGACGCAAATATTTCTCCCTGTTGATTGAAGAAAGCTTTGGAAATTTTTGTAACATAGCAGATCCACATAATTAGTTTATTTTTTGCATAAATAAATAATAAATAAAGGAAACAAATCCTTTACTTCATTTTTCATTCTTCAAAGGGCCAAGCTGCATTGTTTTTAGCCTGAACATTTTAAAAATCATCAGGTATTCGATTTCTATTTTTCATCATCGCCACGGTTCGGTGCATTTCTTCGGAGTAAGAGAATGTTATTAATGCTGACTAGTATTTATTTTTATGTATCAGCGTGTGCTTTACATTAGATTTTGGTCTTTTGCGATTAAAAACACGAGTTTCTACCTTGAGAAAAAGCTCTACCTGCCTACACTAGAGGTCAACTAACTCTGGTATCGGTTTAAAAAAAAAAAAAAAAGGCCTAGAAAAGTTTCTCAGATTGGTGACTAGAATCAAACTTGTGTTTTTTCTTTTGCATGTCAATTATATCTGTTTTCATAATGATTCTATTCTAAATGACCATATACTGATAATTTAGACTCAAATATAAGGAGGTTACAGAATAATTTACAATATATGTAGTGGCTTGTTACCTTTGAAATAGTATAAAACCACTCTCACTTTACGTATGTCAAGAAAAATAAAGTGGTCTTTCTTAGTGAGCTCAGTCAATTCAGTAATGAACAAAAATCCCTAATCTTTAGATTCTAACATAATCACATTCATTTAGACCATCTATCCAAACAAAAATTGCTTCTTTTTTCTTTTTCTTTTTCTTTTTTTCAGAATGTTATTGTTGGTGCTGTTACGACTTCCTAAAATATAATGTAATGTATTATAAGATTGGTAATGTTAAAACACTAGGATAAGATATAGTCATATGTAATGTTTTAATGATAAAAATAAAAACAAAATATTAGTACTATTCTTACACTTTCCGGACAGATATTTCAGGAAGAGAACAAACAGAACATATAACTCTGATTGAGTAAAGCACTGAGATAATCATTTCTGTAGTAGAATATTTTATCATATATTGTATTACTTATTTCTAATACGTAATTTATTGTTAATTTGATATCAAGACGTTTACTGGCTTCCAATGACTATTGTAAAATACGCATGATAAATGTCATATAAAAAAGTAAAAGCATAGGGCAGTTTTTTCATTTGATATGTGTAACTGATTTGTTGGAATCCGTGGTTGTAATGGTATTTACTAAGTTGTTTAAATCATCTCTATATTAGTACAGGATTTTTTAATACATCGTTTCGCAACAATGGATTTGATCCACTGGAATCTCATTGCATCCTACAGAAATTGCGGATTGTCTTGGAAATATCACCATTAAATTTAAAAAGAATTTCTCCAGTAGTAATTACCGGTTATGGATAAACTAGTTTTTGAAATCTTTCGTTTGGTAGTAAGCAGGTTCGAATCTATATTTTAATCTTTTTTTTTTTTTTTTTTATTTCTTGCAAGTTCAGTAGAGCAGAGGATTATGTTTTCCTTTATAATGAGTTTTAAAACATTTTACAACCCTTTGAATATATATTTTTCTTATCTTAATATTGATAAATAGCTAATCTTTTTTATAAATAATCCTATTCCTCATAATTTATGATTGCCTTAAATGATATGTAATTATATAATAACGGCAGATTCATGATATCTTCTGAATTAGAGTAAAAATAAAAACCATCTTAGAAAACTTTTTAACGGATTAAGAAAACAAATGTCGTTGATTTTGGGAAACGAGAAGACTAAACATTTTTTGATAATGCTTCCCGTATCTTCTGTAACCATATGATATTAATACGAAGTTTAGTGCAATCATACGTGTCTTCAGAATTTCTACGAAAGGGAGGGAAAAGATAAGGTATATCAATATATTTAAAGAATTCATTTTGCTAATCGATGCTTTGCTTATGTAAAATACTCACATATTGATAACTGTAACTTAAAATATATTTTAAAAATGTCTTATTTTAGTACTCCGCACATTTTTTTCAAATTACGGAGATTTTATTAAACTGTCAATATCTGCAATTTCTCGTTTTGAAATATTTACATATATCATGTATAGTTGATTTGTATATGTGGGACGTTTTTAACCAGATACTGATAATTTAGAATCAAATATATGAAGGTTACAGAATAATTCACAATATCTGTCGTGGCTTGTTACATTTGAGATAGTATAAAACCACTGTTACTTTACACATGTCAAAAATAATGTAAAATGGTCTTTACTAGCTTTGTCTTTTAAGGTTTTTTCGTGAATTTTTTATAATTCACGAAAAAAAGTAAGGTTGGGTGGTGAATTATAAATATCATGCAGATTTTAGTAAATAAAAATCAAAGAATAGACCCATCGCCCTCATAATGATTATTCTCTTTACTAATGTTTTATGGCAGCTTAGTATATCCTCTTCTAAAACTTGAATTTCTTCAATAAATGATGCATACAGATTTAGATTGTGACAGATATTTATACAGTTGTACAGGTTAATAATGCACTCAGGTAAGGTTGGGTGGTAAATATACTTGGTTGATTGAAAAAAAAAATCATTTTATATTCAAATTTAGTGTATATAGTTCAGCAAGCTTTGACAGATCAATATAATTTACAGATCCGAGGATAACACACACACAATACGTCACAAACCCTATTTGTAACCCATGGAAGATTTAGACGAATCTTTGCTTATTCACACATTTATCACGAATTGAAGATATCTGCAATAACTTAGGGCTATCATGTGTAAATAAATTCTTGCATATGAATGATATGCAAAATTTGTGTTATCTGTGAGATAGAGATTTCTCAGTACCCTATCTGCTGTAATATTTAGCCTATCGAAATAGATATTTTCGGTGTCGCTCTCACTTGCATTTTCTGTATTCTTTGTACTGAAGGAAAAAGTGAATTAAAAAAAAAAAAAACTATTCATACCAGAGTTTTTGTTTCATTTTTCAGTTTTTCTTTCATCTTTCAAGTAAAAAATGAAAGTTTACACTTTTTTTTTTGCTTCCAACAGTAAATAAACTTCGGTACACATAAGTACACATTTCACATAAGTATATGTGAAACGATTGCTTATTATTCTATATATAAGTTCACTTGTGATTCTGATCTGTAACTAAAGCAAATCAATTTCAGGAATGTCTAGACATCCTTTATCTTATAGAAATTATTACTTAAGCAAAACAATTTCTCTTAGCTGTTTTTGGAAGATCATCCTACATTCTTGTCTATGATTTTTGACCTTTGATTCTTAAAAAATTTTACTAGTGTGTATATGCTGCGCTGCATATACTGAAAGAAGTTTAAATATGTATTTCTAAACATGTCTTATTTTAACGCCTGCTGCGTCCGTGACTGAAGCATGGGGTCACTAGCCTCTCCTCTATTCTTGACTTTTCACTTCATTTGACTGAAGTTGACGAACGTCCCCTTTTGTCTTCCCCCCCTCTTAAACCCCTTTAGCGGTTGTGTATCTAGCAAAGGTACAACCCTTCCGGGCAGAGGAAATCCCGTTTGGGTGGCTACTGGTATGTGGAGGAACAGTGTGCTATAAATCAAGCAAGACTGGTTGTGCCCTGACCGGCTTCACCATCGAGGTTGCTTCCCAGCATGAGGATATCACAGCTGATACTTCAAGACAGGAGAGCATCTCAAGTGTTTTCATTAAGCTATGCTCCTTTCGTATTACGGATGACTTTGGCAAAGCAAGGCAGTGTTTATGAGGTCAGTGTAAGAAAAAAGGAAGTTGAGATATTGAAGTGGATGAAGCCTCAAACTTTCAGACTGATATTAGAAATCTTTCTTTCTTTATCACATTTCATGTATTTTCTTTGTGATTGATCAAAATAATAAAATTAAATTCCATTACTATATCTTCAAAAAATAAGAAAGTAGTTACCTTATAATGCATTTATTTTCTGAGGTACTAAGTGTGGACTTACAAAGTGCCAAGTGTGAACCATTCAGACTGAATCGGATTAGAACTATTTTCAATCACATAAGTACTAGGTTATAAATGCTTGTTTGAAAAGGCATGCAACATCTTTTCTAAAGGCGTGACGAAATCGAAGTCGTATTAAAATTTGTATAGGTTTTCTCTGATCTTTTCATGAAACTTCTTCACCTGAACTCCTCCTCCACCATATTTGGACAATGCAAGAAGTGCGTTTAAACATTAGCGGTCTAAAATAGGAGGTTCTTTTCCTTTCTGGAATAAGTTTTTTCCCTCATGATACGATCATTCAGAATTATGAGGAATGAATTCTACTCGATTCTGTAATCATCCTCCAGAAGAATGAAAAAAAAAGTGTATAAATATGTATATTGAAAAGTTTTTCAAGCATTTAAACCTCTCTCTTCTGGAATAGACATGCTGACACTCGACATTTACTATACATAAACGTCGCTATTCGAATAGATAGCTGCATTTATGTATGTTAAATGATTTGCCGACTCACATTTTTCTGCTGTTATTTTAAAGTTTACCATAGGCCTGTTCAAAATCACAAAAGTTTTAGTTATTTATTACATTTCATGAATTTTAAGAATGAGTTTGTGTACGGTTGTCTGTGTCGCTTTCAATTCTGTGGTCGGAGAAGCGACACAAACACTTTAGTTGAAAAATCTGGGATAGAGTCCCGCCAAGAACATGAAGAACTTTTTTACGGTCTGTTCACTCAATCGAAGCTGATCGCGAAGTGTAATGTCAATATATCTTACTCCCGAAACTCAGGTTATGCCTTTAGTAGACGACACCAACCGTGGCTACAGACATGCATTTCACAGATATAATATACGGGCTTTTTGCAGCCTTAGTTCAATGCTAATTCTAAACAGTGAGAATTGCCATAGGTCTTACTGTGCTGTTCTGTTCTGAATGTCGGCTTTAGTTTACAGTCGCTGACGCAAAGAATGGCTTGCTTTCATTACAGCATTTTTGTTGACGTTTTCCTCCATTATTCTAGACCAGTACGCTATAGACAAAAATTGCATCTTTCCTCCTCCTGTTAGAAATAATAAACAGATTTGTTATTCCTTTAACAAATAAAATAATAACAAATATTCCTTTTTTTTCCCTTTTCTTTTGGGGGGTCAGGGCCCTTTGGCTCCCATTCCCCTGGGTGCGCCACTGGATTCATTAATTCTCACAAAATTATTGCAAAAATTAGCAATACAGCTTTCTTCAATTAGTCTAGAAATCACTATTTTTAATGATTTCTATTAGAGTAATACTAGCGTCGCATGGTCTTTGGCCTTTAATCGATGAGGCTTTCTGGTCTCCGCTCAGAACAAAATAAATTTTAAAATGACTGTGAGATCAAATTTTTCAAGGCTTATTTTGTTTTCATCGTAAATATACAAAATACGAAATACTATCTAAAATACTATCTTTTAATCAAGTGCAGCATTGGAAATTGATATCTAAGGAGTTATTCATTTATTTAGTTTATGATGATACACCATCCATCAGACCCATACTGGAAGGTACGGCACGATCTTATTAAACCAATATACTGTCGAAGTAATTCTTGGTCGCAATGCAATTTTCTGTGCAAATCTTGTCTATTCTTTAGCTGATTTGCTTATTTTGCGGGATGAAAAACATGGTTTCCGGGAGGAAAACCGTGTCCTCCCCTACCCCCCTTTCTTCCATAAGACTGGCTAATTCACCTTTATAAGGAATTTGTGAACCGCTGTTGTTTTATGAGAACTCGAAAATAATTATAACAATTTATAAAAATTATTAATAATGGCAAACAATTTTTTTGCGATTATTAGATTATTTGGGAAACGGGTAGATTTTCTAACGCATATTATTACATTTTGCTAACATTTTCCGAAAACAAATCAAGGAAAGCTAATTGAATAATTAGCTTTCTTCGTAATACTAGTTGGGACTTCATTATAAGTAATTCTGATTTTAAAAATGTAATTATGCATAAAATATATATAAAGCAAAAAAAAAAAAAAGATGCACATAACAGTGGACCTTTTGGTCTAGTATGCCGTTCCTTATATAATGTATTTTCATATTAACAAAATACTTTTATGAATGAAACTGAGTTTTGTAATTTATGTCATAGTAGTGTGGAGTGGGCGACATCCCTCGACGAGGTATCGTGCAGAAACAATTGAATAATACCGGCTGATTTCATGTTCTTATATTATTCGTTTTTTTTTTTTTCTTTTACTAGCTTCATACCGAAAATTCCGTTTTTTTCAGACACTTCTTCCATTCCTAACTTATCTCTTTCTATCTTACCTCTAATAAGTTAGAAATCTGACTTTTTATAATGTATTTATTTATTTAGTTTTACGAATGCACTCGTTTATTGACTCGTTTTTATACATTATCAAAATTCTTTGATAATGTATAAAAAATATAAAATAAACTCGACAGTTCATTGTTGATTGTGACAAAACTATTTCTTAGCGCTTTTATTGGTTTCTTCTGTCAAGTCAGACTCACTCAGATTACACTGAACGAACTCTGCAGTAGTTATCCTGCTGTCCTTAGCTGCTGTATATAGCAGCAGGGGGGAAAACGAATTGGGTGTCGTTCTTTTAGCCAAAAAGGATGGTTGTGGTTACTGCGGGCGAATGTATCGTTATTTGATGGTATGGGCCCATCAGGGGCGAGAGAGAGAGCACTGTGCGTGTATGTGCGGATGTACGAGTTCCCGCAGTGTTTGTCATTACATGTAAAAGTATCCCCTCCCCGTCCTCACTTAAGTCTCAAGCGATTATAGTGTGATCTAAGACTAATGTATGCCTCTGAATGTGTTGCAAAATTATAATATTAAACTATCCACAAATCCTCGTCCTTCCCTAATTAACTGATGTACTGTTTGTTTGGTAAAATTATGACGTGAGTTTCAGTACTGTTCATTCATTCATTAAATAATAATAACTAATTAAATAATAACAAGTAATTTTCTATAAATAATTTATAACTTTTTTGTCCATATATACAATGGGAAACAGTGTTGACGATCTACTGAATGTCCCATTTTCGGTCAAAGCTTTCTCGGATTGTATGATTACAGTCGAATGAGGTTGGAACTTGTGTATAAATAAGTAAATAAAACGAGTTATTTCAGCCTTTCTTTGGTTCAATCTGGACAAATTATAATTTCCCAAGTGATTACTTTTCCGATTTCTGTGCGTATTATATGGCTGTATTTAAAAATCGCATCAATATTCAAATTACCCATTATTTACTCTAGTATTTGCCAATGATAATGTAATCTCACCACTAAGTATAAAACCTTTGTGCTTCTCACATAAACGTCTGTATGACCAATTAAGCGTTGGACCAATTACGCTGATGCACTATCAAAACTTTCATACATCAATAAAAATGCAATCATACGGTCAAATTTTATAGAGCGGGTGGCATAAGCCACACGACAGTCCACCCAGCTTAAATGGGCACGCGACGGCACTGGTACAGAGACTCTAGATGTGAGTACAGAGTCTAATATAATATAAGTATCATTCGGTGTAACACACTCAATGTAAGATTTATCTTGGGTTTCTCCCCCCCCACACACACACAAACACCCCCTTCCATTTTTTTAACAGCTTGCAATATTCTGTATCTCATCTTCAGAAAATCGGTGTAGGAGATATACAGGGTGTTCGGGATAAATTTGACAGTTTCGTAAGGAAAAAGAAAATCTTCTTTGTATCTATTAAATTTAATGAATTGACAAAAAAACATTACAGGCAGAGTTAATTACAATACTATCAACAAGATTTACTCAAAATAACCACCATTAGCATCGATCACAGCTCCAATTCTGCTTCGGAACCTCGAACAAGCTGATGCTACAGTCTCCCTGGGAAGGGCCGCAAAAACTGTTTTAATTTTATCCATTAACTGGGCTTTTGTATTACTGGAAGTGCGATTGGTGTCTTTTTCAACTGCGCCCCATACAAAATAATCCATGGGGTTAAGGTCTGGGGAGTTTGGAGGCCAAACATTTGGACTGGTGAAGTCGTAGAAATTTTCAGACAACCATTTTTGACTTTTCCCAGAGGTGTGGCAAGGGGCCGAATCCTGCTGCCATACATACGGCCTACCATTGGCTACCCTTGTTATCCAGGGCTTGACTACAGTTAGCAACTCCACGAACAAAGCCCGAATTCCAATGCCAGGGTTCTTCAACACCTGTTCCTGCAGATTTGCGAGGAATTCTGCTGTACGAACGCAATCAGATCGTCTGCTAGGGATCTTTCTTCTTGCTACATCCTCGTAGTCACCATTGCAAGTCTCTAGTTCATGCCTGATTGTTTTTACTGTATTCAGGGAGCATTGGGCAGCAGTCGTAATATCCTTATTTTGATGGCGGGCACGAATCATCATGATACAAGTTATTCTCTTCCATGATTCAGGTGGGTTCCAGCTGTCCATCCTTTCTGACATCTTGTATATGAATGAAGAAGGGTCCAAACTTTTAAATGAAGAGAAGTGTGTGTTAATACATGTAACTTACGGAAAAATATAATTAATTATAAATATGTCAAATTTATCCCGAACACCCTGTATATATGCCCTTCCGCGACGACCGAATTTTTTATATGTTCTGCTGTATCTGTTTTTCCATCAGCGATTGAAAATAAATATGTGTCTTTATTGCGAAACTCCTTGATATGTCAATGATTTCTGAAAAATACTTACATAAAATTTAAAGAAACATGAATGTTTACATATGTAGTCATTATAGGTATGTGGAAGACATTGAATTTATCTATCAAATTAATGCGCTCTTCGCTTTTTGCTTCTCTACGTTTAAGACTGTTTCGCACTACAAAACACAGGCTCTTCTGAATTTAGACATTTTCACAGCATGAAATTATCCTTTAAATAATATAATGTAATTATCACATTGAAGGAACTTAGCAATGAATATGGAATGCTGGTAGAAGTTTCTGAAGAAGGCCAGGGCCCACACAGGGCTGTAGTCAATGAAAATGATAATGATGATGATATTGCGTTGCTAAACGGTAATACACAAACTTTACAAGCATCACATTTCTAACACATGGCCTGATAATAGTATTATTACTACCAACTGCCAAAAAAAATAGAAATATGCAGAAAGGTGATTTGCTTCATGTTTTCTGCTTCCATTTACATTGATACATATCTTCCTTCATACAATAAATCTTCTACATTTAAACTACATATATGTGACATTAATAGAAATTGTAACTATCACTTTCTTTTTTGCATCTTCTTTTTTTCCCCCCCCTTTTGCATCACTTTCTTTTTGCATCTCTAAAATAACTCCTATTAATTATATATAATGTGCATTTTGCAACAATTTCCTCTCTCCCTTTCTTTTTTTAGCCCACACATTCATATATCATTGGCCGAACAATGATATAAAATATCAATTCAGCGTCCATTTCTTGAACAAAAATGTGCATTTTCGACATCATGTGTTTTAAGGAATGAATTAAAATCAAAAATAAATTATTGCGTGCCATTTTTCTTTTTCTTAACTTTTTTTTCCCTCGTTGTTTTCATAGATTAAGTGGTTCCAGTTATTACTTTGTACACTTACGAAGAACGTCTGCCATATATCGCACTAAAAATAGCCTACGTTTAATTTTAATAGTTAATTTAATGATTTATGTGTTACTGCATAAATTACAATAGTATTCGTTTTCAAAATTTTATGTGAATATGTACAAGTTTTCTCCTGGGGTATTCTTTAATTCAGTATTTCCTATTCTTCGTTTTCAGTAACTTTTCTACTTCGATCGCTCAGTTCGGTAAGCCATTTCAAATGAGGTGACGCAACTTTGTGTTCTGCCATACTTGAATCGACTAGTGATGCAAAACAGTTATAACTTTCTGTCAACAATACGCTCACTTTTTACTCATCAATTTGGCAAAGACTAAAGACTGAGACCAAAACTGGAAGATACTTCATACATAATTGAAAACATAAACTGCCAAAAGACCAGGTTATATAAACTGGCAGAAATATATTTCTCGTTTAAAAGTCCCGTAAGAGAAGTAAACAAAAGAGTAATATTAAGTAAATTTTTAAAATATAATTTTTTTTTTGGTAATTCCATTTCTCCTCACTAATGGTTTCTCTTCTCTCTCTCTCTCTCTCTCTCTCTCTGTGTGTGTGTGTGTGTGTGTGTGTGTGTGTGTGTGTGTGTGTGTGTGTGTGTGTGTGTGTGTGTGTGTGTGTGTGTGTGTGTGTGTGTGTACAGGCGACGAAATACATACACAACAGGTGGACGAAAATCATCTACCATTTTAAAGATTTTTACAGTGGCAATTACAGTGGATAGCATTGCCTTGTCTGACCATCAATATGTTTTACGTTAAATACGATTTTATTTTTCATCACTTACAGTAATGTTGAGAACACGCATCAAGTATAAATGCTGATTTTGTGTTGCTGCACATTTGGCTCTAAGTAAATTCCAACCTAGCGTCATAGATGTTCGATGTCTGGCCTTAAGTTTCTAGAATAACAATACAGTATTATCAAGAAATTGTTATTCTTTCTCCAACTGTGTCTTTGCAGTGGCATCCGTTTACACAAATAGCGTCTGCTAGCTGCATACCAACTTTTAATATTGCCACTGCTATGAGCATATCGTCTCAATAAATATTTTCTACTATGTTAAAGCCGTTCTCGCGTCGTTAAAATCTCTTGAGACGGTATTAAGTTTGGAGTCTTCGTAAGTTTGTTATGCATCTTAAATAAAGTCGTTAAGTTAGCATGCAAATTTCTGCACAGAAAGTTCTCCAAGACTCTTGATAAGACTTTTGTACTGTTTGCACAAAACTTGGATATAATGATATCCAAGTTTCGTATTTAGTTGAGTTTCATGTATGCAGTAGCATGTCTAGCTTATGCGTAAATTCGCCATGTTTTCGGCAGGGTTTCTGGATTATATGTAAAAAATAAATAAAAATATAAAAAAGTATATAAAATTAATTTTAAAAAATAGAGAAAAAGCCTTAGTCTACCCACGCTACCAATGTACTATAGGTGGCTGGGAGTCACCTAAAATTTTTTGATTGCATAGTTTTCCAAATAGACGAAAAAGAGGGAATATGATAGACATGTAAGTTGGTGGTGATTTTACAGTGCGGATTTTTCAATAATTTAATAATTGTTGTACTATCATTTTTCTGGTTTAAGCCAATGCAGAACACAATTTAGTCGGCTAAGTTCAAAATTACCAGCCAATCGTCGTTCATTCAGTATATGGATAACTACTAATGGGGTGCACCACGTGAAGTTCAGGATTGGACATTAGGTCCGAAGCCAGCCCAGTCTGTTCTCCGCATTCCTTGAAAGCTATGCGAGAGTCTCCTCCCAGTTATCCGACTTTGACCTTTAATCGCATAGTACCGTCCTGGTATACAGTACACCCCTAAAGAGTATGGGTATATCAGGAATTTGATTATTATTATTTTTTGAAATACGTGGTAGTGGATG
The DNA here is from genome assembly GCF_054136105.1 of Typopeltis vanoorti. NCBI lineage: Eukaryota > Metazoa > Arthropoda > Arachnida > Uropygi > Thelyphonidae > Typopeltis > Typopeltis vanoorti. The sequence goes on along the minus strand of NC_143554.1, from coordinate 73,641,568 downwards.
GACAGAGCAAGATATCACATAGAAGTTCACTAAGAGTATACTTAGCAGGGGGGGGAGTGAACAAAAGAATTTTTCATGCTCCGAGTGGTGAGTGAGCGATACATGTTGCCTCATGATGTGGTGAATACACTATTGGCAATGACTTTTAAGATAAGTTCGGCTGTTATTATATCAGATAAAATAGACCTCCGTAGGACCATGAAGATACCCGATTAAAATGGGGATATAATTTTAATATTAGATTATCAAATAAAATCTTAAAATTGTATTTGATAATTTGGTTAACCTGATAAAATTCTGCTATCCAAGTGATTGCGTTTTATTATTTCTGTTTTTTTGAAGAAGACGCTGAAGATCAGCACTTCCTTTTCTTTCTACTCAAGATTAACAAGACTCGACAAACAAAAGAAACCAGTCGAGACGCGACTGGTTTGCTTACACATTCACTTATTTATAATGATCCATCCAGACATAAGTTTTAGTTTCTGATTTACTCGTATCACGAAATGATCATATGTTCATAATATTTTCAACTCGTTCATCACAGGTTTGGCAGCGTACTTCCATTATATCCTTGCCTTCCTTATTAGTGTATGTGTGTGTTAGGGGAGGGGTTGGAATTAGTGTCGAAACAGCTAAGGGTGTGAGGTCAGTGCATTATATCTATAACTTACATGTGTTTTTCTCGTTGGTTTCTTTGTTTTGCGAGATGAAAATCCTGTTACCCCGTATGAGAGAGGCTAACTCACTTTTAGACGAAAAAAGAAATGTCATTGTAAAGGTTCTTCGCATTCTAGACGGGATGGAGAAGAAATGAAATTCCCATGCTAAGTGACTTACAAAAAAAAAAAAAAAAAAAAAAAGAAGTGAATAACATGTAAGGTTATTTTGGTGCAAATGACCTTCAGTAGTCTTCAGGCAAGTTCACAATAAGAAGGATACCTTACCGAATGGCGGCAGACACTGTTGTTAAATAAACAATAGCAAGTAAACATAATGACGAAAATCTTTTTTCTTAATTTCAAAGATATCGCTTTCCATTTTCTGAAATCTGAATAGCCTCCTCCTTCTTCTTCTTCTTCCTATTATGGATATTAGGCCAAGTGACTTGTTCCGGTTCTCATGCCATCGCTTTCTTGGTCTTCCAATTCTTCTTTTGCCATTTATTTTATATCCATATAGTATTTTTGGCAATCTTTTTTATGCTCCATGTTTCACTTCCATGTAATAAAGGTTTAGACAGTACGTTATATAATCAGATTCTGGTGTGTTTTTGTACCAGAGATGGCGTAAATAAATGTATTATGCCATTTGCTTTAACAAAATTTTATATTTTAATGTCTATATCTTTTTCATCTTCATATGATCAGTCACATTTTAGATATTTGAAATATGACAGTTAAAGATTTTACTGATCTTTGTAAATCATCTTCTGATGAAATTAATATAGGTTGATCATCTGCAAATAATAGACTTTCTTTATTTGAATACCATATAGGTTATGCTATTTCCAGATTGTTACAATTTTATTTAATCCTTGCCGTACTTCTCTTGATATGTCTTTCCATTCTGATATATGTTCTAATTTGACTTCTATTTAATTCTTGTATATATTTCTTGAATAGACTTGCAGGACCTGGTTTGGCATATTTAGATCGGTCAATATTATAAACAATTTTTGTCTATATTAATTATAAAATGCATATTTTATAAAACCTTAAAGTACAAGCCATTAGGAAAAAGAAAACCAGGACGTGCTCTTAAACGATTCAACGATGACTTCTAGGCCGGAACAGGCCACGCTAGGCCTAAATCCTTGATACGCATGATGATGATGATATTTTATAAAAATTATAAAATATATATTTCGTACGTTTGCAAAACATCCACAATAAAAATAAATTCATTTATTTTAAATGAATCATCTAAAAAGTAATCTTCTGGCAAGTATATAACGTTTGACAAAGTAAGAAAATTAGCGTAGAAAGGGTACGTTTCGCAAGTCTTCTTACAGAGCGATCATTTATTATCGCAATCTTGAGCCGATTTTGGCAGAGAGAGAGAGAGAGAGAGAGAGAGAGTGTGTGTGTGTGTGTGTGTGTGTGTGTGTGTGTGTGTGTGTGTGTGTGTGTGTGTGTGTGTGTGTGTGTGTGTGTGTGTGTGTGTGTGTGTGTGTGTGTGTGTGTTGTTGTTGTTGTTGTTGTTGTTGTGTATGTGATTTTGCCGTTAAAACGGTTCAGTTGCAAAATATTCGACAAATTTTAATCGTAATCCTAAATATCGAGTTTCATTCAATTCCATCCTAACGGAATTATTATCATTTCAAATCGTTTTTCCAAAACTCACGGTCCGTTTATGGTGAAGAAATAGGAAATACCATTATTATCATTTCAAAGTGTTTTTACAACATAAAAAGCTCCTTCGTGGTGCATTCATGTGGATAACGGGACATTATCCTTCTGGTCGAAGACCGGTGTTCCAATCCTGTCTAGAAGTCCTACAAGGAATTTTCAACTACTAAAGTTTAGCCGGCCAAATGCGAAGGTGGCTGGGCTTTCCCTTTTTGAAAGTTGGGATTTTTTGTTACAATTTCATTTTATTGATTTTTTTTTATTGTACTTAGGACTAAAGCAAGTAAGCTATTTAAACCTGCACATTATATCTATTGATACGGTATGTGCTTCAGCCGGTGTGTCTGTTTTTTTCGGGACGAAAATAAACCATATTTCAGGGAATAAAAACCATGACTCCTAACTCATTTTAAATTGAAAAGTCCTTATACATTATAAGGACTTTTCAATACATTATCCTTATAGGTTTCACGCATTCTATACGGGATTTGAACTCAGGTCTTTCAGCCGAACGGCCTCATTTTCGAATAAAATTCCGATAAGTATCTCAAAAGTTATAGTGCATTTATTTAATGTTGATCTGACGTTTATACAGGGTATCCCAAAATTCACGCAAGAAGTAATTTTGATAGAAAACACAGGTTTTTAATTAAAAATTGTAATTTCTTATTGATTCATAAAGTATACAGTATAGGGTTATGCGTGGAATAGCATATCGGGTAAATGGCCTCCACGGCTTTGCTGGCACATACGCACTCTTTTGTCGAAATTTTCCATGACCCTTTTTGCATAAATGTGGCTGACTTTCGTTGATACAGCGCTCAATTTCCTCCTTCAAGGCGTGGGTGGTCGTGGGCTTGTTGGCATAAACCTTAGACTTATGGCAGGTTTATGCTTTATTAAATCTTGCATGATCTGGGCGGCCAATTCTGATCACCAAAACGGGAAATTACACGACCAGGAAATGACTCATGCAGTAATTTAATTGTTTCTCGGGCTGTATGGCATGTGGCACCGTCTTGTTGAAACCACATGTCGTCCACATCCATATCTTGCAATTTAGGCACAAAAAACTGGATTATCATGTCGCGATAGCGAGCACCATTAACTGTTATTGCCTTACCAGCCGCATTTTCGAAGAAGAATGGACCGATGATGCCTCCAGCCCAAAATCCGCACCAAACAGTGACACATTGTGGATGCATTTGTTTCTCAACAATCACTCGTGGATTTTCTGAACCCCAAATACGACAATTTTGTCGATTAACGAAGCCATCAAGATGAAAATGAGCCTCATCGCTGAAGATGATTTTGTTCGAAAAATAAGCATCCACTTGTTGTTGTTCCATAATCCATTCAACGAACTCTATTCGCTGTGTGTGGTCATTTTTAATAACCCTGAACTGTCAGCTGTCACGCTGTCTTTTTTTTTTCTTGTTGGCAACACTTTACCGCACAAATGGCGCTAAATTTAAATCTTGCGTGAATTTTGGGACACCCTGTATGTATATATATATATATATATATATATAGACTACGCACTCGTGACAGCGCGTAGTCTACGTTTATTTGGAACTCAAGCTCGCATTTTGTTTTCAAACACGCTACTGTCTTTTGTACCTCTTCTGTTAATGCAATTTTAAGTCTCTGTAATTTTTTATATATTTCTTTGGTTGCGATACCTGAAGATGTTGATCAATTCAACGAAGCTAGTAAACTAGTAGTATCTTTTCAAATATACCATGTCATCTCTTGATCTCTCGGTATTAGTCATTAAAACTTTTTAATAATATTTCCCACCGAGTAAAATGAATTATATATATATATATATATATATATATAAACGTCGTATTTGCGAACATTTTTCTCTTTTATACACCTGCATGTGTTCAGATGGAAATAAAAATCAAGATTACTCGACCAATTTTTTTGTAAACTACTTCAAGTATGAATAGAATCGGCTCAGCTAAAGTGAGGGTATAACTTGTAACAAATCAAATCTATATATGTTCAGAAAATTGAAATCGACATGCGAAAGATATCGGAATGTACAATTGGAATGCCAGTTGTAATTTAAAAATTTGTATTTATTTGAATTAATCTTATCAGGATGCTATGTTATACTTATGCTATTATTGGTATAGAAGTAAGAAGATTAGAGTAATTGGCTGGTCACATTTCCAACTTACAGACATCCGCAAGCCACGTCCATTGCTTTTGCCAAAAGTTAATATTTATTTACTTTTGGCGAAATTTTCTCATTTTCAGTTTTTCAGGCATATGCTCATAAATAGGAAGCTATTTTGGTCCACTCAAGTCGGCTACAAATAGTGTCTATAGTCGACATATTTCACGCATATGAATATAGAGCGCAATTTCAGGAATGACGGGTTTTATATTAGTTTTATTTTATTTTATTTTTTATTTATATTTTATAAAACGTGAGTCATTTATACCGGTATAGTGTGAGATACTGTATATTGATCATTAGTGCACCCGTTTCTGTTTAAATTAGTACCAGTGTGTCCACAATGCATGGCGAAGTAACTAACTGTCGCCCATTGTGTTCTGTCGAGTTGAGCTCGTTGTTAATCTTGGAGCATGTTCATGTGTTTATACTCCATGTTTACGTGGTTATTTGGTTAGTAGCTTGCAGACTGTCCTGCGTTTTGTAGGCAGATTTATTGTATTTAGATTTGAGTGAAGATGGTTTTCACTTCGCAGAATCCACGTTATAACAAGTACAAATATCCGTTAACAATAAATATACAAATAAGTAAATTTGCTACGTGATAACCAAACCCCAAAATGGTTGAACAGAAATGTTAAAGCGTTTTTCTCTTCAACCACTTCAGTTCGAATCTCTTCAAGTCTTTTTCAACTGAGTTAATTTGTTTGGGAGCCTCCTTAGCTCAGTCTATAGACGAAGCCCTTTGGTCGGAAAGGCCTGGGTTCGATTTTTGTCAGTGATGTGAGGAACCTTTATCTGGTTCGACGAAAGGTAAGTTATCTGGTCTCATACAGAAGTAGGTTTTTTTTTTTCACTCGGAAACTCGAGTCTTTCGTGTCTCAGAACAGGCAAACCGGTCCCGTGAACACACCTTCTACAGACATAGAACACACCAGGAGGCATAGGACTACCCGCCTTATCCTCGGTTACGGTTGTAAGCATAATTACCTCGACATCGTAAAAGGTACAAGAGGAAGGATTAAGTAAAGTATTTTGTTTGGCGGAAATGGAGGATTTTTTCTTTAGCTTTTTTTTTTATTGTTATATCCAAATACCGGTCTAGTTGGAGTTGGCCGAGTGGATAAAGTCTCGGCTCTCCAACTCCATCCAAAAAAGACTTTTGGATCAAATCCCACCGTGGCATGGTTATGAATGTCTTTAGGTTGTAGATGAATATCATCAGCCGTGGTAAAACCAACACGATGATTATAGTTGTCATAAAATGGCTTGAAAAAAAGTTTCCTGTTTGTTCTCTAAAGCATAGTTTCTCGATTATCCAACTTTTAGTTCGTTGACAGTGCTAATGTACGAAAAATTCTGAAATAATCAAAATCTAAATTTATACTTTTATCTAGTTCAGGAAGAGGGATGTAGTATAATGAAAGCTTTCGCTATAACTTTACAAATTCATTATACTGCGGATCGAATTAAAATACCTGCGATATTTGCTTGACTTGTATATGAGGACGATCTTTTCTTGTTGTTGTTGTTTGTTAGTTTGCTTGATATGTGTGTGTATTCCCCCCCCCCCCCCCACACACACACTCCCGCGTACATTGCATCTCTTAAATAAAATTGAAAAAGCCTTTATTTTAAATCTTGCTATACTCATCACTTGTTCGTGCCGTTAGCTGTGCACAAATGGATCATCCATCCTTCCCCTTCCCCGAAATAAGCGCACTGCCGACGAGCGAATGACTGGACACAGCTCTAGGCAACCGTGTAGGTCTCATTGTTAAGCGTGGACGTTGTACTATGCATACTGCCAGATTTGCTGAGCTTAGTGGAAGTGAATAAAAGTCATTACATCAGGTGCAACGACCGTCAACGAACTACGGATGCACCCTGTCACTGTTGGTTAATTTCAAATCATGAGCGTATAGAGAGAACCAGGAAATAATTGGATGAGCGAAGCTGTACATGATTCCTGCATAAAACGGAGGCCACAAATGATGGGTCAGAAAGAAGTAATTAGGTCTTTGTTAGCTGAATAAGTAAGGAATTTGATGTTATCGTCGGATTGAACCAGTTAGAAAATAAATGCGACATGAACCAGTGCAATTCAGAACAGGGCGTGGCATTATGACCAAGTGTAAATGTAGAAATCTTAAAAGTGTCCTCATTCTCAGAATGCATGTATAACACAGGTTTATTATTTTTTTTGTTTGTTTGCAATATTGAAATGAGAATCATCTATAACCGAATATAATCACGATCACAATAATTGATTTTCAACTAATTTCAACGATATTATAGAGAAATGTCTACCTACTAAATGCTTTACTTCGTTTTACTGTTAAAAATTAACCTCGAAGTATTTTATTTTTATGTATTTCTTTCATTCGAACATTCTCCTTCTTCTCCTGATCAGTTCTCGCTCAGGTTGACTATTTTTCTATTTAGTGTAAGCAATTTTTTTAATTTCCCATTTATTATTATCGTTCTTCCCAGAGCATTTGATATTGCTATCATTGTACCAGAGTATTTGATTGCCTCTAGCAGAGGTTTGCTCAGTAAATTGCCATCCTGCGGTCTTTCTACTCTCTGCATTTCAGTAGCCAGCTTTCGCTCTGGCTGTTCACTGAGTTTAATGGCACATGGCTTCACTCTCTTCGAGTTTCTCCGCCAATGTAGACGTATTTACGGCTCTGTTCTATTACCTTTCGTCTTTTTCCTGCACATAGATGACCTTCTCTCACTGACCAACAACCCTATCTATCATGATGATAGCACACGCACCTCTTTCTACTCTTTTGAAAAAACCTGCGCACATGCATCCCATATACACTGATCTCCATACCATTCTGCAGTGGGACGAGACATGATCACCTTGTGTGCTGCAAAAACACAATCTTGCCGTCTTTCTCGCAGACACGAATCACCAGACAAGTTCATATCTTCCTTCTTGGAAACATTTATCTTTTTCCCCTCCTGTCATAAACACATCATATCAATAGCTTCCCCAACCTCTAAAATTCTAGGCATCCTTTCCCGCTCAATGCGCTACTTTTCATCCATCCCGATACTAACTCTGTACAAATAACAAATTTACCACTCAGAAGATCTGCGACGTATTTGGTGTGTTGCATTATAAGCCTCCCTAACAATTTGTAATGCTATCCAGAGGAGGGCTACTTGGCTGATAGATAATCCCTTTCTCACTGACTCACTTCACCTTCTCTCTCTCTCTCTCTCTCTCTCTCTCTCTCTCTCTCTCTCTCTCTCTCTCTCTCACACACACACACACACACAGACTGCCCGTTTATACGTTTGTTCTCCAGATACTTCCATGAACACCGCTCCACCGAAATGTCATTCATTATTCCCCCGTTTTCCATTGAGAGTGTTAAAACAAGAACATCAGCTGCCCATTCTTTTATACCAGACTCATCGAACCTGCTTTCCTCCTGTATTCCAACTGCTTATGTTCTTTAGAACAGCCCTTCTTACAGAGTACTCGTAACAACTAATTTCCGGCTATTCAAGAAAAATGTCGGTAGGTTCCTTCTTTTCCCAATCCTCGCCTCACCCTACACGCCGCATATTTACCTAATGCATGATTGCCGCACACATTCCGTTCCAAACCTGACTTCGAATCCAGTATAGAAAACTAAGAACCGTTAGAAAGGCTTTTCAGCTGAAGGTTAGTGACCCAGTCTCATCTTGGGCTGCAAAAATTTTTGCTCCCTCGAAAGATACAAAACCGGCTGGAGAAGACACGATTTTAATCCAAATGCATAATGTAGCTCTGATTTCTTTAGTTGCTTCCAACGTAATTCTAACCAAAACGATTGCGCATTATAAAATATAATTAAAAATAAAAAGTAAGAAATAAAAAAAAGTCACATTAGAAATAAACATAATATGCAGTTCCACATTTAAACAGTATATAGGCTGTATTGTAATCACACAGTGCATAAGATATTTAAGAAAAGGGGATCTAATAAAACATATTAACCGTAACAATTTGCCATATTGCATATGCAGTTCGGAAAATAACCAAATAAATAAGATTTTAATAAATTCTTATTCATTTGCATTAATTCTGCTGTTCGTGTCACATCGCTTCGTTTATTTTTTGAAATATAAATTTCAAAAAAGTTCAGTTAGAAATCAAGTAGGAATTGAGTCATTCGCAGCGTTTATGCTATTGCTACCCTCGATAATCTTACTGTAGTCTCCAACTGGTAGGTTAATCATAGTAATAATAATATACATAATTAACTTATATTCTGTAGGTTTATCAGGTCTCGCCTTCAGTATTGCCTGATGTTATGTTTCAGTCTTCTCAGTCCCAACTGCATCAATCCGCTTAGATTTTGGTCTTCATCTTTCTCCGAGTGGTTTGCCTGTCATCTTGACATCAAATGCCTATAGCTAATAATAATATTTCTTTAACAATTTATTATATCTCAAATAAACTTTAAAAAACATTAAAAACATTATACTTTAAAATTTTGACATCAATACTAATTTTGATACAAGTTATTCTGCACAGATTGTAATTAATATCATTATGATTATTTTTATGTAATTGACCTAATAGTATATATAAAGTTATCCGCAACTCTGCTTCTTCTTCTTCTACCAAATTCCAAATAACATCTTTTATTACCAAATTAGAATTGTTAAAATATATCCTAGCGTTAAAACTTTCCGAATCAGTTCAGAAACTCTATATTCTAGCTTTTGCTAATGTTGACTGAATTGCTAACGAGTCCCATATATGCTGCTTAAGTTATAATAATAATATAATAATAATAATATTATTATAATATAATAATAAAAGAGAACATGTGGCATTAGTAATAAGGGCAGTATCATTTACCGTGATCTTTTTTTATTCTTTGAATTCACTATATTCATAATTTTATTCCAAATTAAAATAAAAAATTTATTCTCTTATGACATAAGGTTTAACCATAATATCTTTAAGTTAAAATTACCTTTTGCAAGTATGCGACTCATGAGTAACTGTATTCCAATAAACATTAGTATCCCAAAAAGGTTGCACGAATATGTTACTAATCATACTACTTAATTGCACAGTCACACTGTCTTTCATACGTAACGTAATTCTTTTCTTTTCTTTCATTTAATTTAGTTATAATAATACGAAAAAATGTTCGCCTGTAAATATCACTTTATTATTTTTAATCTTAAGTGCCTTTATCATTTCTACTCTCAGTTCTTTCGTAAGGGAATATATCTTTTTGAGTAGATGAATGCGACAAACACTAAAACGTAGAAGAGATGACTAAAGAAAAAATAAAAAGCATTATCAAACGATAGACCGACCTTCTTCACAAGACAAAAAAAATTATTCATGTTTCTCTATGACAGCACTCATGAGAAAAGTATGAAGCAAACATCTTTGGAGCATAATGAAAATCAATAAAAATGAGAAGTAACACCCAAAGTACCATTGAGTAACTTCAGTTAATTTCATCTTTAGTTGTCGGCAAAATACCATTGAGTGAAATACAAATACTAATTAATACGAATTAGATAAATATTCGTGTTTTTCTTTATTCCTAGATTATCATACCTATATGCTTAGATAACACTGGCCAACACAATTTTTGCTGACTTTTATATGAAACTTGTTTTTTACTAATTTGGGTGCGCTGATTTCAAATATCAAACCCATTTTTCTCTATCACGTCAGGTTTTTCCTCTATGGCATTTTCTTTTTGCTAATTTGTAAGTTTTTGATAGTTTTAAGGAGTCAGTACTATTTAGAGGATCAAAAAATCGATTTTTTAATATTATTTTCTGAAAGTATGTATTTTTAAAAATCTGTTCCTAACTTTTTATCAAGAAATTCGAAAAATTCCCGAAGATATAGCCTATTATTCAACGCGGTGCGCAGATCAGAATTGGAGCGCTCACCGCTCTCGCTTGTTAGTAACCGTCCTTTATAAATTGGCACGGCTATTTCATTGGAATGAGCAACTAGCCGAATTGCTGAGTCGAGATTTGGATAATAGGCTATATCTTCGGGAATTTTTCGAATTTCTTGATAAAAAGTTAGGAACAGATTTTTAAAAATACATACTTTGAGAAAATAATATTAAAAAATCGATTTTTTTTTTTATCCTCTAAATAGTACTGCCTCCTTAAAACTATCAAAAACTTACAAATTAGCAAAAAGAAAATGCCATAGAGGAAAAACCTGACGTGATAGAGAAAAATGGGTTTGATATTTGAAATCAGCGCACCCAAATTAGTAAAAAACAAGTGTTAGATCATAATCAGAAGAAAATTTTTTTTTTTTTTTTTTGTTGGCCAGTGTAATCATAACGTCTAGGATGCAAAGCGCAATTCTAAGGTCCGCTTCTGTATGAGTCCGTTCATCTGAAGATGAGTTAAACGGACTCATACAGAAGCGGAAGGTTTTTTCACTTCCAGAAATTTAGACGACTCTTCCCTCACTGGGTAAGAATCCTAATATCAATGAAATGCAACTAATATAGTAACATTTCTTTGGTACATAATATACCGGTCAGGTGTTAGATGCCGCGTTGTAACTTACCCTTAACAATAATAGTTGTGTAATCTGAACATCTTATGCAAAATCATTACCCTTCGAACAGTACTATTTGCTTATAACTCTCCTCAGAGACTTCGCAAAATAAATATTTTGTCTTATTCTAGTAAATTATGCTAATAACTCGACTTTTTTTTAGTTCGCTGAATATGTGGCAACAGTAATATATTAAAAAAAGGGTAACAATCACAAGTCAGCAGACTTGTGATTGTCACCATTTTCTATTGTATTTTCCCATTTATATTTTCTTGTAGCATGATCGCAATGAGAAATGATTGGAATTACTGCATCACAGTGTAAATTTTATGTTAAACTTGGAGTTTTTACCAAATAAATGTTGCGAAATTATGGAAAAAACCTCTCGTGGACTGTATTCAAGTGGTCTAAATGTTTAAAGAGATTTGGATAGCCTTGAAGATAATGTGATCCTTCTAGTAAACAAAATGATCAAACTTCTAAGGTTGGTGCATGCTGACATACGATGGAGTCTTCTTAAATTATCATTATTGTTGAGTGTTCCATATGAAAGTTTCCAGACCACGCTTGCCGAGATTTCTTGTAGCATGATCGCATATCACGATGACAAGTGCGTCTGGCACACTTGACCGTTAGTTCTGTATGCTGGAACGTGTTCTGACTAAGTAGACGTTGCACGTTTACAATACCCTTAGTACTCACCAATTTTCTCTTAAGAACTCATACGTCTACCAAAATAAGTCTCGTCTTAAATTTTCATATGCGGAAGAAGTCAAGGCAGCTGCGACAATTAGTATTCTAGAGGAAGCAAAAAAAAAAAAAAAAGAAAGAAAGAAAGAAAAAAGTGGCCTCCAGAATTGTTTCCAGATGTTTTCCCGGAGGAATGAAATGTTATTGCCAAAAAGAAATATTTTAAAAATGATGTATTGCCATAGACAAAGATTAATTACACTAGAAAAAAATGTGTGTGTGTGTGTGTGTGTGTGTGCGTGTGCGTGCGTGCGCGCGCGCGCAGTATAGTAAATATATATACACCATTTGTATATATTTCATCATAAATCAAATAAGTTTTGGAATGAAACAGTGCTCTGTGTATAGAGCTTGCCGATTTCGAAAAATGGTGTATTATCAGTGACCTGCTCATTCGTAACATTGGTAAAAGACACTAAATCACTCAGAATCATTCTTGGACAACATTACCACTCGATGGAAATGTGAAGGTTCCACGTCAGCTAAGAAATGCAATGAGCCCGAGTAAGCTAACAGCAAGCGACTATAGATGCCGGAAAAAAATGGTAATGATGGATAGTCCAGTGTGGACGATCGACCAAAAGTTCAGATTCTACATGAACATGCGGGTTAATTGTAGAACACTGCCTTGACTATGCAGCTCTTAGTAGTGGCGACTAAGTAGAAATTGAGACTACTATTCAGCTCTTTAGAGCTGAATAGTAGTCTCAATTTCTACTGGACAGCTGCACATAAGTGAAACACAGTATGGCAATGAGCAGAGCAAGAACTATACTGGCATAATGAATATTGCGACTTGTCCGTCGAACACAGGAAATCCGTGATAATATGGAGCGGTGAATCACCGTTCACCTTTTCGATTGGATGGGCTGGTGTGGTTGTGGTGCATGTAATGTCGATAAAGACTATCCATGGTTTACTCGGTATGGCAGTATGAAAAAAAAAAAAAAGGGAAAAAAAAACAGTTACAACAATAATAATAAACGTATTATAAAGCATTCCGGTCGAAGTTCCAGCGCAGTATTCCTGTCTCTCCTCCCCTACACACATTTTGGCGTGCGTTATTATAACTGTCAAGTAGTAGTACCATGAGCACTGAGAAACTGATTATAGAGTATAAGTAATTCATAAATTTTGTTTTAAAACAAACGAAGATGGACGGGGTGATTTTAACAGTTCCATATATATATATATAATTCTATATCTCAGTGATTCACACATGGGCCTGCTGACTGATAATAGTAAGTTGCATCTATTAACCTAATGAAAACATACTAACCATGTACCTTAATACTTTCGATAATGGAGAATAAATAATTTAGCACAGGCAGGCTTCTCCTCCGATGAAAAGCAATGCGCTGTAATTTTCTTGATAGATAATACTGCAGTATATTCATAGGTAATGAAATATTTTATGATGATATTTCTGGCGTCCATCTCGGTCATTGTTCTGATCGTTGTAGGAGATTATCCATCATGCACTACAAAAAACCTTATTAAAAATCAAGGGCATTCACCCACTTTTTTAGTTATTAGATGTTAGAGAAATAGTCAAGAATCCTTCCCATTTTTGAAGACGACCTAATCGTCAGTTCTACAATTTGTATGGTTTCCAAGCATCGAGCAGGAAGAGAATGAAAACTCGTCAGTGATCATCGTATGTGCTTTTTTTTTAATCTACAGGGTGTATAAAGTAGTTTTTATCTTTTACTGATATCCGAAACCGGCAAATACAGCAATAACTATTAGTATGACAACATAAAAAGAGATGCTTTCGTTAAGAAAGTTCACTATCTTTCTTGTTGATAGATAATTGCTGGCATAATAATAATTAAGAATTATATTGCCATCTTGCTGGTAGTTTACTTTCAAATAAAATGACTGAAGTAGTTACGAACTTTTGCCTATGTAAGTATTCAAAATGATTAGATAATCTAGCTGTTAAAAATGTCGCAATTTTTAAGTCGCCACTACTAACTGTCGTTGCTATTAATTGTGAGTGGTATATTATTTGAATGTTTAATCAAACAGCACTTCAGAAATTCGAAATTTTTAGCAAATTATTAATTATTGCATGCTGACGCTACAATGAGACTTTTCAATTAAGCATGCCATGCCGCGCTGTTCTGTTTCGTTTTAGTTTGCCTTACATATTATTGCTGGAAATAGATTACGGCAGATAAGGTCAGTTATGTGGTGGAAACGTCATTCATATTACCAAGCTGATAAAAGGTTCGAGCTTACTTCAAAGTTTTTTGATAAGCTCCGCAGCAAAGTACGAAGCTCGACATGCAAACAGAAACCAATCAGTAAAAAGTGGCCCCATGAAATTTCCAGACAGTTTTAAAACTTGGGAAACCAAAGCAGTTTGCTGTATTAAAGTAACTTTTACTTTATCAAATACCATTAAGGTTTTTTTATTTCTCTGTGTAGTTCGCTGATGTATATGTTTGTTACCTAACCAGCTCCTGAAGTCAACGGGTTATCGCGTTTATCCTTACTTTATTGCTACTTGCTCCGCTTCATGTGTAGATAACACCATCTAAGAGTTTTAATATATGTTATTCATTTTTAACTATAAAGATCCGGGTTGAAGAGGCCTCACTGAAGGTCACAGACTAACGTGTGTTCGCACAAATAACTGCCCTGTTACCCAATTGGTGTAACTTATTTTTTACTTCATTAAGTGAAGGAAAATAAGTGCTTCTTTTAATTTAATGAATGACTATATATTCGTTTTACACTAAATAATATAGACATTTATACTCGATAAATTCATGTTTTTGGAAGGGGAATTTGTTAGTAGACAGAGGAAATAACAGTGATGAATCTTCTCTTTGGACTGATTGAAACTCCCAGAAGATTCTTATTATTATGCTGATATTTAGTTATAACTTGTGTCATAAGCAATGGGAAAATTGACGATGTTTTGTGGAAGATAAAATCTGACAAATCCTCCCCCACCCCTTCACCCGAAGATGCGTGGTTCCTTCTTCATTTTTGAATTTAATTTAACACACACATACACACACACACACACGAATATCATATGAGTCTCAGTTAGTTCTGGATTATCCAGAACTCCGGAAATTCTGCTCTAGAACACCCAAACATGGATGTTCGTTTTTAACCCACTTTAAGCCTTCAGTAAACAGCGTGGCGGTTTTACATAGAGCGATGAAATTCATCTACAGCCTAAAACATTCACTAACGAACATACCCACAGTCTGTTAAAGAGCGGATGCGCTATCCAGTCAGCCAACCAGGTCTGCCAAATCATTATCATCGCCATCTTTTATGTCCTCAAGCCGTATATCAGATACCATAATAATGTAACACAATTAAGATTTCATTACTAATTTCCTACTAACGATTTTTTTCCAAATTACTCTTATTTCATCTCTTACATTTCAGTATTCTAAAGCTATAACCGTAATCAATCCACCTATATCTTAATTGTTCTCCTGGGCCTTTTCTGCCATTTTATCTCAAACAATTTTTTCTTTATTTTTTTTTCTTCTAATCTTTCATCTTAATTCTGCTTAGGTGACCATACCATCTTAGATTACCTCTACTTACACATTCTTGAATATTAATGATGTCAAATTCTTTTCTAAAATTTCCATTTTTAACATTTTTCTGTCATCCGAATCCGACGGAATAGGGCGGTTAATCCTTGTTCCCATAGTCCTATGCCTATATATTGCGTGCGTTTTCTTTTGACCGGTTTGTCTGTGTTTGAGGGACGAAAAACCAGGCTTTTCGGAAGAAAAAAATCCTCCACCACGTATGAGACTGGCTAACTCACCATCTGATTGAAAACATCTAATAAAAATTGCTATTGTATTTTGGATCGTTCTGAAGACATCCTTATCACCAATATCATAACCGATAAGATTTTACTCATTTTGTGCGTGTTTTCTCCAGCTCTACGTTTTTTCCCTTCAATGTCTGGGATTCATCTATTCTCCTGTGTAGATCTCCATCAAGAAACAGCTTTTCTGTTTTGATATTAACAGATATTTAACCACATTAACAGTTATTAAAATGCCTAATCTCATCATTATCAATTCCAAAAAGCAGGGATCATATCAACATTAAGAGCCAAGCATCATTCTTGTTAATGATGAGAAAGAAATAACTTCAGAACTGAAATTTCTTTAGAAGAAGAATAGCCAAATTTTGAAGAATAGCTATAATAATAATAATAATAATAATAAAAGTTATTATTATAAAACTTACTAGACGTTTGTTCCATGCACACAAACACGTCATGAGGTTATATTTCTCTACCAATACATTAGCTCCATTATAATGTAGTTAGCGACAATTCTCAAGAAACACAAAATCATAACCACATTAACCTCCAACCAAACTACGGCGATAACTTCGTCCAATAAAACTAAATCGTGAATGCCTGAATCACAGTGCAATTGCAATGTCCCATATTACGGAAAAATAGGGGTGGGAGAAAGGAGGGCGTTGGACAGATCGCATTTATGAGAGATCCAGAGCCTTAGTTATGTACTAAATTCTGAGATCAAAATATTACAAAATAAGTAATCAAAAAATATTTTGATTACTTATCTTTTAAACAGAGTTATATTGTGACAGCTCATACTGAATGTTCGTAACTTTATATGCGATTGATCGTTTTCTAACCTTCAGTGCGTAAACATCTTTGCCTATCTTGTGTGTGGTATTGGATATTTATTATTCTCCCTTTTAATGAGATTTGATGTAAAGCTGAAGCTTTTCAGCTAATTTTATGACTTTTCCTTTAAAAAAAAAGGCTGTTTTTGTTCTTGCTGCTCTTTTAAGAGATGACATATCTTACAGGCATTCATATTCTGAAGTTGATCCCAGTACGAAGACATATTCTGAATATCTATTTATCAGTGAATTAAATTTATCTAGCTAGCATTTTTTTTTTAGGTTTTATACGAGAACACCAATAATTTATTTTATTAAAAGAGCAAAGATAAATGTAAGCAAGATACAATATATTTTCATAACGATTCATCTATATTTGTTTATCGTTTATCAGCAGGCTAGAGTATTTTTCTATATTTACATAAAAAATACTTTATTATAATCACCTGTCTTCTACCCCCAATGATCCAGCTAGTAAAATAATATAGAAGAGAGTATTCAAGACAGTAAGTATATAATAAAGTTCCCTTGTCTCAACAGACCGTTATCAGAATATTTCTTATTTTCTTTTGATAATTATGCTTATATTTTTCCAAGGCTTGCCTTTTATAATCATTGATATTATATAATTATAGGGTAGCACTGCAGTCCTCTGTATAATGACATGGTATTTTGTTGTTTGAGAACCTCATATTCTATTGCAGAATGTCTAGTGAATGACTTAAAATACTCGTTTTTTGTACTAATAGGATACGAGGCTCCCAATTACACCATATCATTATACCCTCTGAACTGTTATGGTGCTTTTCTATAATTATGTAATATGAAAGGCTGTAAGAGACAAGCCTTAAAAAATAAAAGATCTGCTTAATGTTTTATGATAATGTATGTGTCGAATTGTGATACCTTAGCTTAAATTACAAAGCATCTTTCCTTGTGCTTTATTTTTTTTACTCCGAAAAACTTGCTAAGGTAAAATAAAAAACCTACTTTTCAACCATTCTAACACAACTAGGCCGTTAAGAAGAACAAAACGTCAGCTATGTTTTGTTAAGAAATGATTCCAAATTTGACTATATTGGAACTAGTATGAAATAATTTACACAACATGTGTAAGTTATTTGACAAATGACCAGTGTGTTATCCCAATTTCGTTTGATATCAGAAATACCAGTTTTTCAACCTATACGTTTTGGAATTAAAAGCTGGTCTTTCTTCACCGCTTATTGATAGATTCTATAGAGAAATTAGTTATAGATAACACAAGAAAAGATCATCAATCCAGTAAAGGCAAATTTGCATCGTGGGTGCCCCAAGGGATAGATAGGAAACTAAACTAATGACTTGTTTAAGTTAAGGGATATTACATCCCATATCGTTTAAGTTAAGGGATGTAATATCCCTTAACTTAAACAAGTCATATGTCGCCGAATTGAAGCCTTTGACTCTTCATATATCTAATAAACTAATGACATTTGTTTTCAATAATTGCATATTATTGAAAACGGATGGAAAAATATTATTTTATTAGCTGCTCTTAGTTCTGAACAGTGATTGTGGAATCATCTAATAGAAGGGATACGAAAAACTGGGCGATATGAAGTTGCCTAATCTGTGTAACCGAACAATTGTCATTTGGTTAAAGATGCATACTGAATGTATTGCTGTCGTTTAAATTTGCAGTCTCGTGGTGATGCGGTTTATTTGTTGTGAAGAAGCATCTGAAATTCATCACGTGCTTAATGAAATTTAGGAGAATGTTTTAAACCAGAACAATGCGACGGAATGATGCTCATGCTGCTCGTTGTAATACTTCATTCTGTATGTCAGAAGCGAGACGCGACAACGATTTGGTTTGAAATTCTGCGGATTTTCTCAGCGGTCACGATTTCACTGCAGTTTCTTCGCTGGCTTTGTTTACTAACATCCCATGGGGTATTCCTAATCCAAATAACAATGCGATTTTGAACCATATTCCCATAGGTTCGCATGTAGATAAATTCCTTGAAACCGATATCAGTAGCCGGGTTTAAATCTGGGACAAATGACATGTAAAGTGCTGTAATTGGAAATCGTATCCTATCGATAATTATAACATAATTTACCCGAAAGTATTGAGAAATACTTTAAAAATTTCAAATAAACACTGATTTATTTGAAATTTTCGGCATGGACATTGTCGGCCGTGTCGACAATGCCCATCGATGTCGACGCATTAATGATCTATTAGTTATAGATACTCAGATATGTGAACTCATTCCATGGGCTTGTCAAATAAAGCTGTGTGAGCGGGTCCCAGGCGGGATTAAGGTTGTTTGTGATTTTAGCAATGTATCTCTTGGTACAAATAAATATAGTAAAAATAGTAAACAATATACCATAAAGCTATACCATTAGTTTTTATCTTGCATCATATAAAAAGCCAGTGGTAGTAGTTCTCAAAATTTTATTTTGTCCTTTAACCCCTCCACTTGCTTAATTCGGGTTGCAAGTCCTACATGCTTGACGTAAAACATTCGATCTTGTATCAAAGTGCGATTATTTTCTGCAGAGTATTTTTTTTAAATGGTTAATTCTGATCTTATATTTATATTACTATCAAACCTATTCGCCATAGGTAATGGATAATTGAAGAAGTTTTAAAAAAAAAAAAAATGTCATGCGCGTCTCTGAAAGCATCTTGTGCACAAGGAGAAGAAAGAAATATTTAAAAGTAAAATTAGAAATATCGACTAATAAGCATCTGTACCAATACCGACTAATAAGTATCTATACATCAGGCCGTGTCGACAATACTCTTTGAATCGAATCCGGTGAAGGGCACGGGGGACTTTTATCAGTAAGTTAGTCTCAGAAGAGGTGGCAGGGTTTTCCCTCCGAAAAATTCTGGGGTTTTCATCCCATATTTAAACAATTTCCACCAGGAAAACACACTCAGCTTACATATAGAAAATATATTTATCATCAAACACTCGTCATTCTATCCTATTAAAATTATTGTTCCGAAAACCAGGATTACTTGGCAGATCTTGGGTCCAAGCCTTTGGACCCAAGATCTGTTTATTTATTAGTGGTAGCACCACTAATAAATAAATTCACCAAAACAGAAATGAAAGGTGAAAAACTATACTATATATGCCGTTTTCACAATTTACTTTTCAGTTTAAGAAGAATGTGACACATTATTTTTAATTAACAAGCTAGACATTTTGTAACCAAACATCAAATTTCACAAACTACGTCTTTTCTTCAAAATCTTCTTTATAATTGTGTATACAAAACTTCACACGATTGTAGATTTGATACTATAATTTTATCTCTTACCGTTGGAGAAGATCACGTGATATTCATATTCAAAATATACATTTATTAAACAGTGCAGTAGTCCGATGCATCTGTACCAATACCGACTAATAAGTATCTATACATCAGGCCGTGTCGACAATACTCTTTGAATCGAATCCGGTGAAGGGCACGGGGGACTTTTATCAGTAAGTTAGTCTCAGAAGAGGTGGCAGGATTTTCCCTCCGAAAGATATAAAAGAATAAAATGATAGTAAAACTTCAAAATAAATTCCGCTATTCGCTATATTGAGGCTATTGATGTCAATACACATTCCTGTTTGTTAATGCATGTGATAACTGGATCAATCATAGTTAAAGAAGCATTACAGCAAATGAAAGATTTCAGAGCCAGCTAAAATAGAAAAATATGCAGACATTTGCATTGATGGTGCATGGAAAATGACTGGTAACCTTGAAAATCATGCAAATATAAACTATTAAAATAATCACTACATATTGGGATGTCGCATTACGCAGTTAAGAACTTTACTTAGTATCATATCTGGCATTCTCCGTTCATGACCTAACAATGCAAGATTCTGTTCTGCCGTATATTATGAAGTCATAGCTAATCATTCGCCTGTATTATTTGGTTGTAAAGAGCAGTCGAAGTCAGTTTATAAAAAAATTATGAAAGCCCCATAAAATCCTCTTAACCTTGATGCTGACTTTAGTTTAGAAAGAAATGACAAAATTCACATTGGGTAGATCTTGAGATTATTCACGTTGTGTAATATGATCACTTTATAGGACTACTGAGGGAAAAAAAAGTAGTGTCATTAGTGTAATGTCATTTCAATTTTTAATTGATATTTTCCATATCTGTGTAGCAAACTCAAGATAATTAAAAACTGAAGGTGTCAAATGATACCCCTCAGTTTTTAATTAGATATTGAACATGCATACATACATACATGTTCATTCCAGAAGAATATACATGTAATAATTTCGTCTGCTTGCATACCCATAATATATATATATATATATATATATATATATATATTTTTTTTTTTTTTATGAAATAACAAGGAGTATTCATACTTTGGTGAACCGAAAACACGAAAATATATTTTAGACAAAGAAGGCAAATTAGAGTTTCAGTCGAAAATTTTCTTTCGGTTAAGTTACAGGATTACACATCAGGTCCTCCTCCTTTTATTGTTGAGTTATCCGCATTTATTCAGTAGGTCAGGGAGGCCAGTAAATCTCTTTTGAATCTTCGGTTGATTGGCGGAGCCGACCTACCGTCCGTTACGGACTAATTACCCCCATCGTCGACACGCCCCTGTGTGTGTGCTGGCCAGGTTCTGCGTTGGGGCCTCTTTGTCCGACCGTTACGGACATGTGTCGTGGTCACGTACACACGTTGGCTTTCCTCGTAATGAAGCAACAGGACGGACGACACGACGATAGAAAAATCTCTTACGTCAACAGAACTGGTTTGTCTCTCCGCTCTACCTGCCGCTAACTTGCGCCTGAATGCTGCGTTTGTCAACGGCGAAGGGTCAATGTCGAGGTGCTGCATTTGGCGCGAATCTGTAGGCGGCGGAGCGGAACCTAAAGCAGATAGAACGTTGGGCTGAGTAACATAATAGACCTCCCCACCGGCGAAGCAGGAAAGAGACGGAGATGCTGCTTTATTTAGACGACAAAGTGGGTTATTAGAGGTATTCACCACTTCCCTGCTACCTCAGGGATCCAATTAAAATGTAGTTTGGCTGTCAGGTGGTGGCCAAAATTGTTCACCTTAAAATTGGATTCACGAAGCTGTTGCTTGGCCTGGCTTCGGTTTGGGCTGAATAACCTGATATTAAACCAGCCACACGTTCTCGGCGGCTGTACTACTTTTTCTTAATCTTTAGTTTTCCAATAAATGAATATATATATATACTGGAGTTCTAACAGCGAAATTCCATATATTCTACTATTCATCTTTTCCCAGCAACATTTCCTTTCATAATAATCGATATTATTTATTTATTTGATGAAGACAATGAAATTCATAACGACTTCTCAGAGTAATAATTCTTATAAATTGTGTTTCTCAAAAATACTATTTATTTAAATGTACAAAGCAAATAAGAATAATAAACATTTTGTCCTAACCGCGCTTTGGTGATCTGCGAGTGAATACTATTATTTACCAAAGGAATTTTAAACTTCTAGGGGAGTTTATAAAGATCCTTGGGTTGTATGAAATTTATATATGTAAAATTTCATCGCTCTTGGAAATAATTGTTTCGTGAGAGTATTCCTTCCCGATTGCTTACCCTGTATTTCAGACTTTTTCCAGATAACTAAGTTTCCCAACAGAAAAATAAGATTAAAAAAAAATCTTGAATAATAATTAGCGAGTGAATATCTGAGTACTGAACTCTAATTAAATAAATAAAAGAAGATATTCCTTTTATTTAAATTAAATATCTTAACCCATCAACAACTTCTATTGAAATGGTATTACATTTAATATGATAGCTGAAATGCCTTATATATTAAGTTGGTATAATTATTCTTCTGTTGATCTATTATTCTTTATTATTCTAGAAGAAAGGGCATATAAATCCTTAAAATTCGAAAACGTGATTGTATGAATGTGCTTTTAAAGGCGGAGTAATACTGAGGTGTTTTATTTCGAAATTTATTCTTCTCAATTCAGTAATACCCTTGTTTGTGAAGTCGTAAGCAATTTCACAAAATAGTAGCAACTTATGCAAGTTTGGCTGGCTTACACAGGCTTCATTATATTATTGGAACTAAATGTATTTGTTTTTGTTATAACAAATATTTAAATATCGTCTAATATATTTTATTTAGTCCAACAGATTGAAACCTCATTCATTTATCATAGGTACTTTTTTAAATCAATGGAGTCAATACATAAAAAAACCCTTAAAATATTACTAATATTGCTAAAATACGCTCGTGCACAAATGCATAAAATGAATAATAAGAGAGAGTTTCTTGCAAATTACTGTTGTCACCTTAGCTCCAAGAAATCATCCGGCTAGCGACACTCCAAGAGAAGTGCAATGCATACATGGCATCCCTGCAACCACCCTTCGGGACAATAAACGAATAGGTGGAGGGCGGAAAAATTATCTTGCACCCAGGCGAATGTCGACCTTCGGATGCTGTTACGCAGTGATAAAAATAAATATGAGATGTATATTTTTCTTCATGAACCTTTTTCATTTATAACAGTGGCCTATTACTGCAAAATGATATTAGTTTATCCTGAGTCTCCTTCTAGTTCAGGAAATCACCCCCCCCCCTTCTTTCTGCAGGTACTGTGGTAACTAATTAATGGTCGGCAAAATATTGAAATTTTGGTACTATGAATAAATATCAAAATTCAGAAACACTTGGAATTAATAGAACAATAAGAAATTCTGAAATTTGTAAATGAATCCTTTACTCGTTACTGAAAGATGCGTAATGATCGTAATTGTCACTCTGGAAGCATTTAATATAATTATCCCATTGCGCATATTTCAAGTAAGGAAGTTATAATCTTCACTGATTTTTAAAGCCTATCAAAAATTAAATATGACTCTTAAGTAGGTAAGAGGGGGGGGTTGATTTAATCGAGATTTGTGTAATAGGAGAATATTACAATCATTATAAATCTGACTCCATAAAATTCACTCAACAAAGAACAGCATGTTTTTACCTATAAATAAACTTAGTTTCACTACCATATAGTTTTCATTTAAAAAATTATGCCACTTAAAAATATTTAAATAGTGCACACTGTCTGTGTAAAGTAACTTTCTAGATACAGTAGTATTTCGATTATATACTAGCAATTTAATTTGTCGGACATAAAGAAACATCTAATGACACTTCCAATTAATGTCACCGTTCATTTATTTCGACGAAATTCTCGCTCATCTCTATTCTCCATGTTTTTTTTTTTTTTTTTTTTTTTTTTGTTGTCGCTTCCACCCCCACCACCCAACCTTTGTACATCCATATTTATCTACGAAACTTTTCTCACTTTTGATCCTAAGTTGAAGGGAATGCCATGTGTAAATGTGTGTGTGTGTGCACGCACACGTTTGGAGAAATAAATTTTAAAAGAAGATGTTCCATGCATTATTAATGCATAAAAGAAGACAATACATTAAAAGGTCCGCGTGGTTAGCCTAGTGGCTGTACACTTCGCAACCCTATGCCTGGGGAAGGAGTGTCCTAGGTTCGATTCTCGTCGGTGACGTGAGTAGCTGAAGGATCTTCCTCAGCCATAGCCAAGTTAGCCGGTCTTGGGCGTAGTAGACAGTAGGGTTTTTCCCCCAGTTTATTCTGGGGGTTTTCATCTCGCAAAGCAGGCAAACCGGCCTTGAGAACTCAATACTACAGGACATAGGATACACCGGGGCGTAGGGATGATCTATCCTGTGAACGGTTTGAGGTCGGATGATTAATAAACCCTCGACACCGCAAGGTAAAAGATGGTAAAATGAAGATGAGGTGAGATACATTAAAAGCAAAATGTTCACTAAGAAACGAAATCTTTATTTATTTCGAATTGAATGAAGGATCAGAAGACTACGTTAGATAAAAACCATAGTACTGACTATACACATCTTGCAGTAGGCTACCCGTTGGAGTTCGTAGTTAACTCGGAAACGCAGACATCTGGGGACTGCGCGTGCAGACACATGAGAATTGATTGCGTGATGGTTCTTCCACGGAGTCCTTAAAAGTCAATTCGTCAGGATGATATATCAATACATGTCACAGCGCCTCTTCCAGAAAATACAACTTCTAAGAAGAGGAGGAAAATGGAGTTGTCTGAAGCCATGTATTAGAGAAGAAGAATAGCGGAGTTCTTAGTGAGAACAAACTGTATTTATCAACGAATACTAAATCATCACTAATAATCTTGTTCGTAGCACTGATGCTTGAATTCGGAAATCCGAAATGGGCGTTCAATAACACTGTGTTTGATCACACAGTAATCCTGGGATTATGTGGTTATTCTTGTTACTCATACAAGATACAAGTTAATCATAGAAACCAGTATGAACAAACAGAATGAATCTCATATAATCTTCAGTCTTGCACTCTCGCAGTTGCAAATTCAGCAACTGTAAATTATTTTTAATTAAATTAAATTATTAAATTTAACCAAAAAAAGATCAGTTTTGCTATGCAATTTTCATACTAATTACTTATCCGAAAACGTTGTTAAAAGCACATTACAGGCAAATCTCGCTTAACGCAATTAATTAATCCATCAATTAAATGCGCGCTAAACGAAATCGCATTAAGCGAATGCAATAAACAATAGGAAAAATATCAATTCATCCATAAGTTAGCTTAAACAGTATAAGCTATATTACAGGATAAAATGATCAAAGTTAATAAAAATCAATTTCTTAAATTTTTATTTAATGTCCAAACATTTGATTGAGCTACTTTTTTACAAAAAAATTAAGTAAAGATGTTTGAATCGTGTTCGACTTTTTCATCTTGTCATGCAATTTGCGATAGCTGGTGAACGCTTTATCAAGATTTCGGCGGACTTTGAAGCTTCGTTCCATATCAGAATCAGCATCAAACGAAATTTCCTTAGCATGCTCAATGTAATTGAAAACTAGCTCAAGTTCTTTCTCAGTTAGCTTCTTAGTCGTAACACTCTCTTCTTGTTCGCACTCATTATCTTCTTATTTTCATATGCACGCTGTTCTGAATGGGAATCGAGCAAGTTTCTCAGATCTTTATTATCCAGTTTAATAAAATCGAAGTCCTTTTCCAATTGTGATGATTTCTTCGAAATATTAGATTTTGGATTTCGCGCACGATGAGCTCACGTAGGCTTGATTTTAAAGTTGCCTTTGTATTGCCTCTTAATATGAGCGTAAGACGATCTTTAGATACTTTATATTCTGGTTGAGATGATTTAGTTTTAGCTATGAACGTTTTTGTTGACATACGCTTCCAAAAAGAGACCAATTTCGTTCGTCGACGTTGACTATTTGACCATCGTCATAATCATCCTCCTGAATTATCGTTTGCAATTCTTCACGAAACTTGGCCGCAGAATCTTTATCAGCACTAGCAGATTCCCCAGTTATTCTTATATGTAGTCCAATTCGATTTTTTAAAACGGTCAAACCATCCTAAACTCGCAGTAAAGCTTTCACATCCTTCTTGAAATTTGGTCTCTTTCATTGAGGTAAAAATATTGAGAGCTTTTGCCCGAATATTCACTGTACTAAGAGGTATTATTTTTTTATTATAATCCTCAATCAAGAGTGATAGAAGCCGCTCCATCTCGATCATTAAATGGCTTCTATTTCGGGTGATCTGCATGCTTAAAGAAGCCGTAGCAACTTTTCCTTGTTCTTTGTATTCTTTGCTCTTATTTAATATAGTCCAAATTGTTGACTCGCTGTATCCCAGGTCTCGCACAATCATTGTATTACCAGCGCTACTTTTACATCTCTTGATGACTTCCAGCTTTTCTGTTCGTTGCAGATTGGCGACAAAAAAATTCGCGTAACATAAAATTTCGCATAACGTAAAAAAATCACGTTAACTGATTAATCACTCATGTAAAGCGGGAAATAGTATCATTTCACTCAATCGCGCTAACTGATTATTGCGCATATCAAATTCGCGTTAAGTGGGGTTTTCCTGTATACAGATTTAGGAATACGAGCCCTCTTACGTGGATTAATTATTTATATTGATTTCCAAGATGAAAAGGGAGATAAAGTATCTGTTATTTTCTACGCCAAATAGATAAACTTTGTTTTTTCCTCAAGTTGGGAAGTTTGCAATAATACATATGGAAACATAACTTCGCCATGCGCTACTTCCTTACCATCCTGCCTACAAGATATGATGACATTCCCTATCCAAGTATCTGTATATCACCTTTTAGTAGTTAATTAGCTTCCAACCTTTATTTGAAGGTTCTGTAGTAATCCAACACAGCTTATGCGAAAGGCTATGCATTTCGGTACACTATCAAGAAACTTCAAAAATTACAGTTGTTTCAAGAGCGAAACTGGCAAGCTTAACTCTGTGATTGGTGTAGACAATAAGGAATATTTATTCCGCAATTTTTCATAGAGCATTACTAGTTATTGAAGCTTACAGCGAAAAATCGCTTTTTTCCTCTGCTCAAAAAATATTTTTGATGTATGTTGAACATAGGACATTTGGAAAAAGTAGTACTATAAGCATCTTATCACTGAGGTACTAAAAGCTGAACCTGTTGTAAAACGCATTACGCCATGGACGTCTGGAGTTTTTTTATTCACCATTATTATCTTTGATTTCCTGCTGTTAATATGCTGCAGTGGCGAGTAGTACTATTAACCCCTGCTGTGAAAAATAAGTGTAGAAATACGCGAAACCAATTATTTGTGAAGTGCAGAAATTCCAAAAATTTAAATTTTATTTATATTTTATTGATTTTTTTATGTTTCTGAATAACAGAACTATTATTGTGAACAAAGCTATTTTAAAGTAACTTGCCAAAATACATAGTTTAATTTTGAGTTGGATTAAAAGACAATTTTCTCGTTGGAGCAATGAAGAAAGATAGTAGCTGGAGTCATTTTGAAAGTAAAGAGGGATAACGGGAAAAAGTTTAAAAAAAGTATCTGGAAAAATACAAGAAATAAATGAAAGGGAGAATGAAAACTCTTCGCACTGAGGCCAGTGTAGAAGGTTGGGATAATGAGAAATCATGTGCTCTTTAGCTCAAATGGCTATCAAAAAGGAAGAAGACGCACAACTGGTTATGATTTTAAATTTTAAAAATCATGACTAGAATATATATTAAATTTCTTTAATTTGTGTGTGTGTGTGTGTGTGTGTGTGTGTGTGTGTGTGTGTGTGTGTGTGTGTGTGTGTGTGTGTGTGTGTGTGTGTGTGTGTGTGTGTGTGTGATGTTAAGAACATTGCGACCGGCTCATAGAGTTGGTGCGATATTGAGAGACGTTATTTAGCTTGCATTTAGAAATTTAGAAAAGAATTCTATTTTGCTTTGAAATTTGGTCCTCAAAATACTGTTGCAGAGATATATTTGACAAACGGAAAGCTGCATATTTTGTTGTGATTCTGTTTTGGATCTAAGTTTAGGTTGTATAAGTCTGTTGATAATGATGTCCTGAAATAAGGAGGAAGGGTATGTGCCTGTTAGGAAGCTATTTGCCAAAAGCGTAATTTCTATTGTGATTGAAGGCGTTCAGGAATAAGTCGTGAAGTAATATGATGCATAGAGAGAGCATCAAATTCATAATGCAAATAGTTGATTGCAGTTGTTATTTCTGGTAATTTGGAATTTGAGGGCTGTTGATGGTTCAAAATGTATGTTGAAGTTAACTTCTGATTTTTTTTTTAAGCTCAAAAGATAAAACTTAGCCTACTGTAGAATAAGTAAGCATAGAAACGTTTCATTGCATAGTATCCGATACTTATATCATGAGGATATCGTCAGCATACCTATAGTAGGCAATATTTCCAGGCATTGGATTAAGAAGGGCGTTTCATGATGGACTATGTAGAGCTCGGCTAACTGCAAGAACAATGTAAGGAACATCAGTAGGCCAAAGATAGATTTGTTGGTTGATTCTGTTTTGGAAGGTTAGCTGCTGACTGATAAACATACCGGCCACTTAATTAGAAACTTTTATTTAATTCCTTGTTGGACTTCCTTGAGTGGCTGCCAATACCTATCTTTTTCAATTTCCTGCATGTAGTTCGGTGAGATATGGATCAGGAACAGCCTTTAATAAATGCTTCGGTCAATTGCTGCACACAGGAAGTTATGTTTGTCCGCAAAAGCCATCTCAGACAACGGCGATCTCGTTCCTGACAGATTGTTCTAGGACACCTCTTAGACAAGTAATGTGGGTTATTTCCCCATTGATTAAAAACCGGGATATCTCACCTTTTGAGAAAGCAGTCAGCTCTGCTGTTTTCAAAATCGTGGTTACAGACAGACGGGCACCCACAATAAGCCTTTATCGAACTCCGAAAGATTCCTTTTTCCCGCCATTATAATCGACACTATTGACGATTACTGACCAGCAGCATTCTTAAATAATTGCCTAGAACACGTGGTGACGCATGTGACCAAGTATTCTGCCTTTACGCTGCGTAAGTGATATTTACGTATATCTGCATAAAGGTTTCTAATTCAGTGGCCGGTATGTGAACTATGACTTTTAGTATATTTATTATATGATTTGAGGTGAAAAGACCTCTTTTTTTGTGAGGACATCTTGGTTGAGGTGATACTACGCTTCCTAAAGAAATGAAAGGCCTTGATAGACTGGTGCTTTTATCATCTGTTTAGAACTATAAAGGAGGAATTTAGCGGATGCTGGAACTTTGTGGATAGGAGGGAGATACTATTGACCTTCTCTAGAACCTATCGCATTGGTCTTTAGGATTTATAGATTCCGATTATTCCAATAGAGATATTTTAATCTCAAGGTGCATGCTGTAATTTGTTGGATGGCTGTTTTATTTAATTTAAATTATTTTAGTTTAAAATGTTGTGGAGGCTAGACTATATTTTCTGTTTCGTTGGTTATATTTTTTTAAAGTATCATCGTCGATGAATTCAAATGTGTTGCCATCATTAGTGAATTCTGTAATTTGATGATATATCACACTTGTTCATGATAACTGTGATATCGTTTTTGTCGGCGCGAACGATTTCAATTATGTTTGGATTTATTTTAGCAATTTAATTATCTTCATCTATAGATATGTTACGTTTTTAAGTTTATGATTAATTTTATGTTTATGATTTTGATATGTTTTAAAGAATTTATGTATATACAGTAGCGAACAAAACGAACATTCATCAAGTTTTTGGTTTGGGTTTAGTTCATTTTGGTTGTGTGCTACGTGTTTTAACTGTCTCTACCATGTTTATTAATAGTGTTGTGCGTTTTTAATAGTGTAACAAGTTGAGATTCGTAATGTTTTATTCATTTTGTGTAGCTATAAAATGGATACATCTCCAAGAAAGCATTCAAAAATATCTACTCTTTCTCGGCACACACACATCCATGACCGAAGGACAAACTGCCAATGAGTTTGGATACTGTTAATGCGATTTTAAAGAGGTTTAGGGAGATGGGTAACTTATCTCCTGACCGAAAAGAAAAATGTGGGCGATAAAGGTAAACTACACT
Organism: Typopeltis vanoorti; assembly: GCF_054136105.1. NCBI lineage: Eukaryota > Metazoa > Arthropoda > Arachnida > Uropygi > Thelyphonidae > Typopeltis > Typopeltis vanoorti. The sequence continues at coordinate 73,611,544 of NC_143554.1, read as the reverse complement.
TACTCAAGATCGTTAGGAAAAGGAAAATTAATCCAAGAGTGTCTGCTGTAGACTTAAATAGAGAATCGGCAGCTAGCGGAATTAATGTTTTTGACATGACAGTCCTTCGAAGATTGTTAGAAGCAGGGAGGACTGCCCACAGACCAAAAAAGAAACAACCGTTGACGAAGGCTATGCAGAAAAATAGGCTCCAGTGGGCAAAAGTGTATACAAAGATTGGAACTGTTGAGAAGCGGAAGAAGGTCATATTCTCAGATGAGAGCCATTTTTTTTTTGTCCAAGGAGAGTGAGTATCCTATGTTTGCAAATCAGCGGCTGCAAAGATCTCTCCCACCCACTTTCAACAAGCTCCTAAACATCCAGCTAAAAAGATATTCTGGGGTTGTTTTACACATGACGGTCGAGGATCTCTTGTATCTGTTGACGGTATGATGAAAATTGACTAAGACATAAAAATATTGGAGAAAAAGACTGATCCTACAGATCCAGAAAGATAAAGAACTCGTTTTCCAACAAACTTATAATCCATTACAAGAAGTATGGTTTCGAGATGCAGAAATAAGAAAAATTTGTTCTATGATGGTCGAGTCCACGCATAAGCAATTAATGAATTTATTAGGAACATAGGAACACATATAAATTATTAGGTAAAGTTGGAGTTTCATTTTTGTACTTAGTTTTTTTTATGAAATTGAATTTTTACTTTAAAATGTAAGTGTTCTGATCAATTTGTTTGCTACTGTGTATATATATATATATATATATATATATATATATATATATATATATATATATATACACACAGTAGCAAACAAATTGGAGTTTTCCAAACTTATCAGTGATTCTGCTTCAACAGTGACGCCGTGTGCATGAATATCTTCGGTCTTACGACAAAATTCGTTTCGGATGATTATATTCTGAGAGGTTAATATAAATTATTTTGATTGCGGGTGGTCTCAAGTGGTAACGCGTTCCATTTTATGTCTTTATGTCACATATCATTTCTATTGTTCTCTGGTTTTTCATTTTGAAAAGTTACATTGTATGGAGGACAAACATAGCAGTTCAGCTTTGCAGACGAGGTGGTAGTGCTGCTTATTATATGAATATTTACAGTTTCTTCTGGTACACCTTTAGTTAACTATTGAGACTCTTCTACATATTTTGTTGTCACATAGATGGGAAGATGTCGGTATGGCGCATGAGTGTATGCAGTTCTTTCTTTTTTTAGAAAGTTATCTGCTATTTTATTTATTCATTTTTTTATTTTTTGTTTGTTTTGCTTTGTTTAAAGTGTTGCGACAGACTCATCGGTTGTGAAATGGGGAAAGACAGACGGCATTTCGTTTACTATTCATTCAAAAAAGGTTGATACTCCATGAATGAAATTATTAATTAATCCAAATGAAAATGTTCCTCACTCATAATTGCATTACTGTACTGAAATAGCATGTACCTTATAACCATCTGCTGTATATGGCGTTTGTTTCTTCTAGATGCAAAGGACTATTGTCATGTTGTTCATTACTGCAGGATTCGACATAAAATCAGTTTGATATATAAAGGTAAATATTAATGTTTTAATTTTTGCAGTGCAGATTTAGGCAAGTTTAAGCCACAGGCTGCTGATCATTGAGAAATAGTAAAAACTAAACTTGTTTTATTTCATGACGATTGTTATGGTGTCTAAAAGTACAGAACAACGCTTTCTTCTTAACTTTTGTTTTAAAATTATTAAAACGAGAGAAGAACCTTAGCCGACAGTATTTCCGTTCTAGACTATCATCACCTTCGAGAAATGATTACTATGGAAAAAAGTGCGTAATTCAGTTCGAAATAATCGACGATTTACTGTACGCCAGGTAACAGAAGACATTTCGATTTCCATAGCATTGTTAGACTCAAATTGAACTAGTCTATGGAACACTATTAGTACAGCAGCTGCTGTAAGATGAGGCCATACATTTGAACATCGAAGCCATCGACGAGGGGCACTATTGACATCCCAAAGTCGAATTTCATAAATACTGCAGTTCCTTTCCAAGAAAACTGTGAGAAAAGTGTGTTGTTGTCGAAATGACTTGTTGCGATATACGAGTAGATTAAACTCTGAATCCTGCAAGTCTCTTATTCGTTGTGATCACTTTATTTCGAATACATTTTTCTTTAACATTTCATTTTATCATGTTTTATGTTTATAGAAATGCTGATTTCTCTTTACTGTGTGTATGATTATGATTACTGTTTACTGCTGTATGCTACCACAAATCTATATTATTAACTTTTTCTCAAGATTTTCAATAATGCAATGAAACTTGAAGTCAGTATGCGTAGAACAGTTTTATATGGAATTTAGTTTAAAGTTTATTTTTATAGTTGCAAAAGTGATCATAATCTGAAGCAGAATTCTCTTGCTTTCTTCTGTTCTTAATAACTTGCTTCATTTTTTAAGAAATTCTAAACGAAATAAGCTCAAGTTGATAAATCGATAAGTACAGTATTATATTCTTGATTTCGATTTATTTTAATGAGGTACATACTACTGAATTGTCACAATATCCTAAGCATTTAGCCTCTTTTTTTATTTCTGTGGATGCCGTTTTTTTTTCGGGTAGTTTATCAAGTAGCCTATATTGCGAATAGTTTGCTTAATGACAGTGAAGTGAACTTGAAGTTAAGGTAGTTCAAAGGTTAAATAATACACAAAGTTGTTTTACTGATACGATTCAAAACTATGGCGGCAACGTTACAAATTTCTTGTATAACTGGTTCAGTTTTATTGCAGACTCTTACATCATATTTATTTTTTAACGCGACTATCTCACAAGTGGTTCATATTTTTTAGTAGCTTTATCATGCAACAAATCGGATGATATGACTGGTTTGATATCGTTCTTTAAATGTTTTCGACTCATTCTCTCAATTTCATAGCCTTGACCTGATTGGAACGTCAGTTAATATACAAGTAACGAAGTACACGCCTTGCGTGTAACATCATGGCATTTGTTGCTAGCTTTCTATGCTGAGCTGGAAAACATTTCTTCCTTTATTACAACTAAAGATACAGATATTTTCCATAAAAATTGGTTCAAATCGTCTCTGTTGTCTAAAATAATAAATGATATGCCAGAAGACTATTGTAAACGTTACTCTCTCGAAGTAAAAAAATAAATAAATTTTATATTATTTTGCTTCATAATGAAATCACTTAATCCTTGATGCTTTGAGCAACTGAAAATTATTTATATTAGAGAATAGCGACATGAGCATCATAAGAATCAAAAACTACATATATTTTTAATTTTTTTTTTCACTCACGTTGCGAAATTCTGGTTAAAAATTCTTTATTCAGTAGCATAGGAAATTGTGTATAAACCAGACCAAGTATATCTGTATACGTAAAAAATGGATGCCTTTAGGCGAAATGAAAGCTAAATTAATTTAGACGAAATTAATCCTTTAGGCTCTATCTATATTTCAGTAAAAAATGGACTTTTATTCAGATTGGTGTTCCTTATGCTATACTATTGACTCCTACGATAAGATTCAGCCAGCAGACTGGCAGTTGCGAAATACTGATAATACTGCCAAGCAACATAAAATGAAATGATAGTGGGTAGTGATATACCGTTATTCCTTACACTTTCAAGAATGGGAGGGAAGGGAAATAGGATGGATAACAATAACCAACATCGTTTATTTTTACGATACTGTTCTCGTGCAAAGCTTCCTCTATTTGTCCAGACACGAATGGGTGTTATCATTTAAGGTCGCGATCCCTCGTAGTCACTCTCTGTCTGTTCAGTATCTTTACAAAAGAAGGTAATTATCGTAATGTTTTGCATAATGACATGTTACTTGTAAATAACAACAACAAAAAACAACAAGCGAACTTTCCATTTAGCTCTTGCTATTGTAATGCCGTGAGCAAAATTTCTGCTACTCCAAATCTATGTAAAGTTCCGAAATTTAAATAAGAAATACTAATTGATCTAGTGGTTTTGTGGTAATATTCATGCATTAGTTAAAACGTAGATTTTGATTGAGAAAATTTGCATTTCAATTTTGGAGGTTTTTTCCTCGTAGACTGCGCCACTTTTTCCCACAAGAACAGAGAAAACATGCTGCTCTTGCAATTTTCAGACAGATAGACAGACAAACTGGAATTTACTCTGTTTTCTATCTGGAAGGGCGGTTTGATTCTATAAATTCCATTCGTAAGCATTGTTAGCTATCCTCTGCGAAGTATGAGAGCAGATTCCGAAGAAGACGTACATAGCCTAAATAAAAATACATCTTGTGGTATAATTATAATAATTAAGTGAATTTATATTTTAAAGTGAATTTCATTTGTCGAATTAAATCATATTAGTTCAGTTTACTTGTTTTTATAAGTGAACTGATTTCAGAGAACATCACAAAAAGCAAAGGATTTTTGGGTTCTTCCTAAACCTCATTTTTGTATTCATTCCGCATAACATGAAACCTTATAAGAACATACGTATACGCACACATGCAATCCTTAAATACTAATTTTCTCCTAACAGCTTTAAGTTGTTTGGTATAATCTAAACAACCAACCAACCATTCTTACTTGAAATTTTTAAAAAATATAAGTTATATCAGATAAGTATGAAGCTAGGTTTGACGAATACTATGAATGATTGAAATGCGTCCTTCTTTCTCTCTCATTCTCTTTCTTTCTCTCTCATTTGCTAGACGGGCTTGACCGACTGTGTTAATGTGCATTGCAATTAAGCGAAAGAGACGAGTTTGTTATGTCTGTGAATTGCAATGTGTTCTCCTCTGATCGGTTTGTAAAGCTGGAGGAAAAAACCGAGTTTTCTGCAGCATAATCCTTTCCCCGCCATCTAAAACCGGCTAATTCACCTTTAATTGAACAGTCGTATAACTATTTCCCGCCCCCGCCCTTGCTACCACGGGATGCGAACGCAGGTCTTTCATCACTGAGAACTCTGTGTGCAGGCATAAGCAGATACATTGTCATAAAGAAAACATCATCCTTGTCACTCAAAAGCATTAAATCTTTGCTCAGTCATTTCATATGTCAGACTTGATTGACTTGACTGACTGACCTGTTCATGTCAGTCAATCAAGTGAATGATGCTTATGCTATTACATGCTCATGATATTCATGCAATTACATGCTCATGATATTCATGCTATTACAGAATGTGATAAGCATGGTTTTATGTGCGAGATTTTATCTTATTTAAAGATGTTAGCCATCTATACAGGTATCCCTTGCTTAACGCAGTTTTGTTTAACGCGGTTTTGCTTAACGCGAGATTTGAATAAAATCTCGGCAGGAGTTTTGATTAATGCGCCTTTAACCCTGCGGAGCTCGCAGCTGATCTGACAGATACATGCAAAATGTTTAATATAAATATTCTTACACAATTCAGTGTATAGCTTGGAGGTCATGAGTAGCTTTGCATTCATATGTTACGAGTGATATTCCGCATTGTTTTTTGCTGTCACTTTGATTTAACACATGTTATGTAAAGGTTTGTGATATTTGACAGTAAATTGTATCTGAGAGATACCGTGACCTCCGATGTCAATGTAATATGTTTTTTTATTTTTTATTTTTTTCAGTAATTTCTAGATTGTAACTGAAAATAAATAAACCATCATGTATTACTGAAATAGAGAGCCGAAGGTTTATTTATCATACATGTCCTCTAAGAGATGTGCTTTATTTTTATGGAAAATACTAAGGAAAGTGATCTGAAGCTTACTCCACTTTTATTACGAGTTGCCCATAAAGGTTGCTTATGCTTGCATCCGCCGAAACTTTTAGTTTCCATATATTCGGCACGAAACTCTTGTAGTTTCTATATTCGGCTATGAAATAATGTTGGGTTCAATATTAACTTAATTTGTACCATCATGTATTATATTTGCAGTGTTTTTTCTTTATGTTTTGTTGCTTGTTTGTCGAGGTCTGGAGAGTCATTTTGCTTGTTATCGTAGAATTTATGCCGATAAGAAAAAAACTAAAACTGTTCAAACGACTCTTGATAACTTCTTTTGATAAAAAAAAATATTGCAGTAAATAATGTAGGTACAAGTATTTATTAAACATTTACTTTGCATTCATTTTTTATCTTTCCTGAAAGAGTACCTTATAAAACGAATTATTAATACAGTAATCGATCATGGACAAATTGTAATTTTTACCATTGATTATTAGATTTGATTAACGCGATTTTGATATACGCGGTAACATCGAGGGATTAATTAACCGAGTTAATCGTGGGATACCTGTATATGTTTTATCTTGGTTTCCGGATCACATTGAAAAGCGTCATCATCAGTACAAAATGATTTGTACAAATGAAATTACATAGACGCAGACGTGAAAACACATTATGAACATTCTGATAAATATAACGAAGAAAGCTAAACATCGCAACTAAAATTATTTTGAAGTATGTTTTCAAAAAGTGTACAAACGCTGTTTTAAGCTTGTAGCTTCTGAAGGCAGTGTATGTACTGCCTATTAATTAGAAATAAAGTATGAAATCTAGTATTACGATACATTTTATACAATGTCAAAAAAATAAATAAATAAAGCAAACAACACTTTCACACTTTGCCTAGTCATTTCATAACTTCTTATTCACTTTGTCTGAGTCACTGTCTAGGGCAGTGCTTCCCAAACTTGTGGGTGTAAAGGACCCCTTGGAAAAATTAAAATATTTCACGGCCCCCATCGAAAAAAAAAAAACAATCGTAATACAGACATATTATTATAACATTTATTGTATTTATATTCAATACAAAACATAGACAGCGAATATTGCAAAAATCAAATGCAAATATTACATTTTTAGCATCTTACATGCACATTTGACATGGCACACTTAGTCTTAAAACATTTTAAATTTGTTTTCATTATTTCACGGCCCCCCCTAAACAAAACTAGCGACTCACAGTTTGGGAAACACTGGTCTAGGGTACTTATATCTCCATAGCATGAATTGCAATACTGTTAATCGGTCGACCAGTAAATCGAGCAAAAAAAAATTTTAATTACTGAATTTTTTTAAAATTCGGTAATTTAAAAATTTTCATGTTTTCTACCGGTATTTCGGTAAATTAGAAATATTTTTAATCTTCTTCTTCTTCTTCTGCAGCTTTACCCACTGTTTGTGATGAGTCTCCTCCACAACCTCCTGTCTTGGGCTGTAGCCACATCCAAGTTCTTCATCCTCAAGCCCTCCTCCACATCTCCCTCCATCTCTTCTTTGGCCGTCCGCGCTTCCTCTTCCTCCTCCCCCCCCCGCACATCCATCTGCATGACCTTTCTTACCACATACTCTTCCTCCCTCCTCATCACATGACCAAACCATCTCAACCTTGCCTCCTGTATCTTTGCTCCTAAGTTCGTAACTTTCACCGTTCCCCTTACATAATCATTTCTCAGACGATCCATTCTGGTCACACCGCACATCCACCTAAGCATTCTCATCTCCGCTACCTCCATCCTGCTGATGTTATTTTTTCTCAGGGCCACAGTTTCCATAGCATACGTCATAACAGGTCTCACTACTGTCCTGTAGATTTTGCCTTTAAGATTGATCGGTACCCTCCTATCGCATAGCACTCCAGCCATCTCTCTCCAGTTCCTCCATCCTGCTTGTATCCTGCATCCCACTTCCTTCTCAGCCTCACCATCCTCTTTCATTGTTGAACCTAAGTATCTGAAGTCACTGACCTTCCTGATGACATTTCCTTCCAGCTCTAGATCTGTTTCCTGGTTGCCATCCACTTTGCAACACATATACTCTGTCTTACCTCTGCTCAGTCTCATACCTCTCTCTTCCAGTACTTTCCTCCAACTTTCCAGTTTAGCTCAGTCTCATACCTCTCTCTTCCAGTATTTTCCTCCAACTTTCCAGTTTATTAGAAATATTTTTAGTACATGTAATAATTTCATTGTTGACTAATTTTGTAAAATATAGTTCCTTGTTTGAATAAACAGGTTGGGAACAATGAGTGAGTCCTGGCTGTGTAGCCACATGCTTATGGTAGCAGTTGGATGCATTCATTATTACCTCAAATATGTGGTGATTAATTTAACTTTGTACCAGCAACTCGCAAAGTTAATACGTCACACTAGGCTGTTGGGCACATTTCTACAACTTGTTAAATACGTATGATATGCTAGTTTTAAATTCAATAGACCTTTATTTTTAAAAATAGTATTTGTGAACCACCTTAATGGTCTTGAAAATTCCAAATGTAACATCATCTTATCTCAAGTCATTAAACAGAAGGAAAAAAAAACTATTTGCTGTTGAAAAATTTAGTTACTTATATCTTTGTGTCTGCACTTAGTGATGTATATATGAATGAAAAAAATAATTCCCCTATCAATTACTTTGAAATATGTTGTTAGGACATTGTACTAATTCAGCGATACAAATAAACTTCTAATTTGTTTGGCTTACGTCTGTGCAGTACTGATTCTGGGGGAAGAAATGTTTCTCGCTATACAGAACCATAAATTTCAGTTGTCTCTAATTACTCTAAATACTGTAATTACTCTTATTGTCACTAAATGCCGTACTCTGGCTCCTGTATGCTATGCTGTATTTAATGCTAAAATAAAACTATTTCGCTTGCAGCACTGAATACTGTACTACTATATACAGGGTGTTCGGGATAAATTTGAGTTTCGTAAGGAAAAAGAAAATCTTCTTTGTATCTATTAAATTTAATGAATTGACAAAAAAACATTACAGGCAGAGTTAATTACAATACTATCAACAAGATTTACTCAAAATAACCACCATTAGCATCGATCACAGCTTCAATTCTGCTTCGGAACCTCGAACAAGCTGATGCTACAGTCTCCCTGGGAAGGGCCGCAAAAACTGTTTTAATTTTATCCATTAACTGGGCTTTTGTATTACTGGAAGTGCGATTGGTGTCTTTTTCAACTGCGCCCCATACAAAATAATCCATGGGGTTAAGGTCTGGGGAGTTTGGAGGCCAAACATTTGGACTGGTGAAGTCGTAGAAATTTTCAGACAACCATTTTTGACTTTTCCCAGAGGTGTGGCAAGGGGCCGAATCCTGCTGCCATACATACGGCCTACCATTGGCTACCCTTGTTATCCAGGGCTTGACTACAGTAAGCAACTCCACGAACAAAGCCCGAATTCCAATGCCAGGGTTCTTCAACACCTGTTCCTGCAGATTTGCGAGGAATTCTGCTGTACGAACGCAATCAGATCGTCTGCTAGGGATCTTTCTTCTTGCTACATCCTCGTAGTCACCATTGCAAGTCTCTAGTTCATGCCTGATTGTTTTTACTGTATTCAGGGAGCATTGGGCAGCAGTCGTAATATCCTTATTTTGATGGCGGGCACGAATCATCATGATACAAGTTATTCTCTTCCATAATTCAGGTGGGTTCCAGCTATCCATCCTTTCTGACATCTTGTATATGAATGAAGAAGGGTCCAAACTTTTAAATGAAGAGAAGTGTGTGTTAATACAAGTAACTTACGGAAAAATATAATTAATTATAAATATGTCAAATTTATCCCGAACACCCTGTATATATATATATATATATATATATATATATATATATATATATATATATATAGTTTTATGAAAAAAATTGAATGACTAGAACCGAGATTTAATTAAAAAGGTTTTAATATAAACACACTACTAGTTTCGGCCTGTAACAGCCTTCTTCAGGTGACATTATAAAAGAAAAAACACTAAACATTGAGGGTTAAAAGACTATGAACAACATAGACAGTCTTTATACATAATTAGCATGAAAACGTTGCAGCAAGCACGCACTCTCCCAACAATGCAACAAATGAAAGAACAGCTTCAAATACAACTACAACGTTTTCATGCTAATTATGTATAAAGACTGTCTATGTTGTTCATAGTCTTTTAACCCTCAATGTTTAGTGTTTTTTCTTTTATAATGTCACCTGAAGAAGGCTGTTACAGGCCGAAACTAGTAGTGTGTTATATTAAAACCTTTTTAATTAAATCTCGGTTCTAGTCATTCAATTTTTTTCATAAAACTATGTATGTTAACCGAGTCAATGATCATTCTGTCATATATATATATATATAGACGTGCTTTTTTTTTATTTATTATTGGTTTGGTCAGTTTTAATATCCAAATATAGAATTCCGTATATTCTGAAATAAACAGATTTCGCCTCTGTACATATATTTGGTTTCGGTGGAAGCACTTGTTCCCGCACATCGCGAATATGTTGAGTATCCAAGTATTCTGATAATATACTGTATATATATTAGCGGCAAAATTATACAGATATTCTGATTCTGTGTTCTGATTAATTGATGTGTGTGAGAGAGTAGTGTCGAATTGTTTACATATTGTTTCAAATAGTCAAAAGTAAGAATTAGAATATTTCATACGATTCGATAAATGGAAGTATTGTAAATCGATTTTTTTTTTTTTTTTTTTTTTTTTTGTAGCCATGAATAAAAGTTCGTGGTATTATTTTATATGTACTGAAGAGTGATGTTCGTTTAAACAGTGCTAAAAATCAAAGCAGTTGGTGGACATACTAAAGGCTTACATAACCATCTTAAAACATAATTTGTGCTAACTTATTAAAAAGAAGCAAAGAGGGAAACTGATGATGATGATACAGTCTTTAAATGAAATTATTGATGTTAAGACTGATTTGAATTTTAGATAAAAAATTACATCATATTTTAACAAACAGTGGCTTTTTCTGCTATAGTAGCACACATGAGACAGCAAGGGATGGATTATTCTTTACGATAGGGTACCCCCTTTAGTAAACAGATAATATATTTATATATTATATATATTTGTAAATATAATGTATATAATATATACGTCTGCGCGGTTAGCCTAGTGGCTATGCGCTTCGCAACTATATTCCACTGGAAGGAGTATCCCAGGTTCGATTCCTGTCGACGTGAGGAGCTTAAGGATCTTTCTCAGACATACTGTAGCCAACTCAGATGGTCTTGGGCGTGGACAGCAGGGTTTTTTCCACCAGTTTATCTGAGGGCTTTCATCCCGCAAGCAGGAAAACGTCCCCTTGAACATATAGGCTACAGACATAGGATATAGTACGGCAAGGAAGTCATTTCCCTAGATGGTGGCATATATATAGCTGCCCCTAAACAGCCAAAAGGCTATAACCACAATTATATATTGTGGTTATAGCCTTTTGGCTGTTTAGAGACGTAGTGGAAGTCCTTTATAATAAGGGAAGGGCTTTGAGGTCAGTGTATTATGTATGCTAATTGCGTGCGTTCAACCGAAGAAGAAAATTCAGCTGAAATTAGCGATTCCATAGATGGCTGCAACTTCAGATTCATTTCTTTCGACATCAGCCGAGTTAATTAATGGAGGAAATATTTCAACTGAAGATAAAAAAAAAAAACTGAAGTAGTCTGTGTGATCCAACTCCAAAGCAAAAAAAAAATCTGCTAAAGAACTAACACATGAATGGAACTGACATATTTTCAAAAAGAAAAGAATGAAAGAAAACTATTTAAAAATGGCTTTTGATTGCCTAATGACTAGTCGACTAATGAGCATCGAATATCTGAGAGAGCTTTTCCACTGCTGAATTATTTTGTACTAAATTTAGGTCACATTTAGAGGACCACAAACACAATAAGTTTTCTACGCGAACATTCTAAATAAAAATAATAATAAAGAGTTAATTTTGTTATCTATACGTCTGTGATTTGCTTATCTTTAAAGTAACTATTCTGTTTTGAATTAAAATTTTTGTTTACTCATAATTTATAATAATAATAGTAATATTATATCTTTTTTTAGAAAATTTTTCTGTTTTTAATGTCATATTTTATGTTTCAATGCAATTTTTGTTTATTATTATTTATTGACTGTCTTTCAATATAACTTTTTGAAACTAAAAAATTATTGGTAAATTATCGATAAACTGGTATTTATGAAAATTTTTACCGAATTACTAGTAATTGGAAAAGTCCAGAAATTTGCAATCCCTTATCTATATTTCTTTAGCAGTCCATATTTCTTCACCCTCAAAAGTTTTACGATTCTCAAAAATCTTAGTTCCAAGAAAGCAGAGAAGGTAATCTACACCTTAATTGACATATTTACATTTATAGAACACTTCCATATCACAATATTGTCTTCATCCACAAAACAAAAGAACTCATGCAATTAGAATATATAATACATGGGTCTCGTAGCATTTGCTCTTCGGCTGCAATTCCAGATAATAGCAATAACATTACAATATTGTCAGGTTACAGTAATTTGACGATGGCAGGGAATTTTCAAATAAAATAATTTCTGAATTTGCAAATAAATTTGTATATAAGTATATAAGGCTTGAACTTAAAATTGTGCACATAGGAAAGCCCGACATGCCATTGCAGGTTAGTGTCGAGAAGGATAAACAGGATGCAGAAAATATTGTGCTTTGAGTTGCAGTAAAATCCATATTGTAAGGATCCTTTGAAACTATAGATTGTTCTGAAGAGAGAAGGAATGATGTGACTACTTCATGTCTATTATAGTAAAAAGAAAAATGTCCTGAATGCACGAGAAGTTGCCAAAAATAAACTAACAACTTGGAGATTTTTTTTTAATTAATTACCATACAACTTCCTTCTAGTAAAACAAAGCTCAGCTCTTGGGGTACCGATTCTAGAATTTATTAAAGGCAGAAGAGTTACTCCTGGCATTATCGTGGAAATGATGGATTCTATTGCTTGGACTTACGAGAATCTGTTACAGTTCCTATAACAAGAATTAGTTTTTATAAATCTCTAAGTGCCTAAAATCTGATTGTGTGTATGAAAACGTTTTATGTCATCCACTGTTAATCACTTGTGTTCTTCATAGGTTTGAAACTTAACCATTTTATGATTGTCACCTTGTTTGTATCCATCTAGTTACACTTACCTAAATCAGTCCAGGAAGTCTATATAATTCTTGGATATCCTATAGAATGCTTAGATGAGGTATACAAGACAGTAAAAGCTTGTTTATTCATACATTGACAAATATTTCCCGTCTTGTGAATTTTATAGCGCGATGGAGTCTACCACAGCTTATTAGAAGCCTAAAGTTGCTTAAAAAGCTACATCTTGCTTCCTAAAGTAAGGTTTCCGGATGATATAACCATTAGCGACGCAATAATTAGCTTAGGATAGGTTTACAACCTTTCCTGGAGTAGAATTCACATAAATAAAAATAAATAAAAAATTTCAGGCATCGTATGAAATGCTACATGTTTCCAACCGATAAAGGTTAGGTTAGGTTAGTTTATAATGATTTCTGATTTTATTGAGCGCAAAAGAAGTACTTTCCTTACTTTTTTTATTATAAACTAACCTAACCTAAGCTGTTATAATTTCTATTGAGAATGAAAACCTATAAATATGTTTTTATTACATTTACCAGACTCCTCTAGGCTGTTATAATTTCTATTGAGAATGAAAACCTATAAATATGTTTTTATTACATTTACCAGACTCCTCTAGGAATTATTCACTTTAACCGGTTAAAGTGATTAATTCTCCTAAATTATTCACTTTAACCGATAATTATTAATAATAACCGGATTTATCACTTTAACCGTAACACACACACACACACACACACACACACACACACACACACACACACACACACACATATATATATATATATATATATATATATACTTGGTATTGGTTTTCTTAATTTATATATATATATTTTACACATACAGTGTAAAACTTTTATATATATATATAAATTTATGTAAGCTCCAGATTGATGGGAAATCAATTCCATTTGAGATGTGGATGTTTTAGCTGAATATTTTCCTTATTATTTTAATCAATTTATATAAGTTTGAAAATCACTCTGGCGACTTTTCGTTAAATATACATAATAATAAAATACTCGTGCTCATGCAATCTCTATCATCTTCTCCATCAGCTTATACTTAAATTCCTCATTTTTCAACTTCCGTGAAGTTAATTACGTGAATATCAGTAATTTACTAATATCAAGTTATCGTGAAATGAATAGTTCAAGATAGAAATTAATGCTTATCTTTCAATATAAAAAGAGTGACTAATCTCTCTCTCCTGATATTTAGTAGGTGGTTTTCCTTGAGGGGACTCAGATGTTTTTATCATTTTTTTACGTATGTTTTATTTATTTTTAGATCAATTTACGCGTTTCAAAGGGAGGAACCATTTCAGCTCAGAAAGAGAGTGATTTAGACCACAAAACCTCGATTTTTAAGAAAACTAAACACATATATAGCTTTACCTTCAGCGAAGAAAACTGGTTTTTAAACTCGGTATGTAGAAACCTAGTTTTACGCGTACGTGAGTTGGAGTTTAAGAATGCAGTAACAACTGATTATATGCAGATGTTTTCTTTTTGTTTTAATTAAAAACAGAATGATTTTTATCCGACCCACATAGCTATCTTGTATATTAAGGTAAAAAGAAAAAAAAAGGAAAGTTGTATTTCATTAATTTAAACTATGAAAATGTATTTTCTAATGTTTTGCAATTGAACTCAACCAATTCTTTCTGAACTCTGATAGGAAGATTTCTTCCTTATAGATCAAAATTTTACTTAACACATTTTATTTAAATGAGCACAGTTAATGTCCTCCCTATACGACAGTTAAAATGTGGCACATTAAATGATGAGGCATTGACACTTGTAAAAGCAGCGAGTATTTCCTTAATCTGCAATGGAAAGTTCGTGATTTCATAATTTTCAGCATACTTCTCTGACAAAAGAAATAGTATACATACGTGTGTGTGTGTATGGTGCGCCCTCGCGTGGAAAACAGTTTCGAAATAGTTTCTTTGTCTGCTGTTAGGGCAGAATATGCAAGCCAGTGGATAATGTTATTTGACTGTGTTGCCAGGTAATAATGAATTCTCCTCGATGTGGTAATAATAATAATAATAATAATAATAATAATAAAGACAAAGGCAAAAGAAAGTTGCAGAAATAAACCCACAAGCAAATACATTATACAAGTTTGGACAGGGTTGCAAATGGCAATATATTTGCTGAATTTTTGTTCATTATTTTTTAATGGTAGTCCTCCCCTTCCTCGCGATAGATTGAAAATCAAAATCTATATAGTATATTAGACTGCCGATGAGCTAAAGGCTATCTAAATTCAGAAATCCTGCTCTAGAAACCAAACTCTCTTTGAATATTTGTTTTAGTATTCCACTTGTGTTGATTTAATCCGACTAAGTTGCAAGTTGTCGAGCAATATATGTGCAGTTATTGCGTATCAAGAATTTATTAAACCACTCCTTTAAGATTCCTATTGCGATCTTGTTTTCTTGATCTGTGTGTTCTGTTTACTTGACAGATACGATTGAATTACTTTATAAAGACTTTCCTCTTGATATTGTAAAATTATTTGACTGTTATTAATTCAGGATACTTTAGTTGCCAGAACAAACTGTAATAAACAGATAGAGGGAACAGCTATGGGGTCTTTCCTTTCCCCAACTCTAACTAATTACTTTATGGAACATTTCGAACAACATATTCTGGACGTTTTATCACCTAAACTATTGATTTGGTACAGATACGTTGATGCGTTTGCTGTATGGAACTCCTCTTGTCCGATATGAATTTCCTGAAAACATTAATTCAATAAACCCAAGAATCAAACTTACTCTGGAAGTAGAAGATAACAATTGTCTTCCTTTTCTGGATGTTCTCATTCTACGTCAACCTACTTGCCTATTTACTTTGTAACCACGCGAGAGAAAAAAAAAAGCTGTTTACATCTATTATCTTCATAATTTTCTCGAGTACTCTCTTTGTGTATTGTCAGTATCATTTTTTTTTTTTTTTTTTTTTTTTTTTTTTGTAAGAGTAGGACACTCTCATTGAAATCAGTTAAAACTTATGAATTTATTTTAATATTTTAAGTGTCTGACTTACACAACCTAAATTTTTTTTGAGGTTGAAGAATGTAATGCTGCTTATTCTGAACGACGATTACTAATATATATGACGTCACTGAAGAAAAGTATTATTATTATTAATGGCATCTCTATGGAGTCCGGAGATTCGTCGGCGGAGGCCCAAATCAACCATCATACACACAAATCCTATGATACCTTTTTTTTTTAATCTATCCACCGCCAGGAAACTCACAACCGATTCTGGCAATTCATTCCACTCACCCACCACTCTCCATGCAAAAAATATGATCGCACCCCCCCCCCCCTACTAACAAGTTAATGTGAAGTCAACACCTCTACGTACAATTAGCCTTATTGTGAAGGTACCTCAAGCACAAACTTTGTTTACTTACACTTGGATAAAAGATTTAAAACAAGAATAAAATTTAAATAAGATAACTGAAATTGTGTTTTATCGGTCGGAATTTGATACAACTAGTATTTTTTTTTCTCCAGTTATATATTGATTCATAATCAAAGCTTGTTGTTTTAAGTTGATATTTGTATGTTCATCAAACCCAGAAGAAGCCACTAGTTAACGTGGCAAAACTAGTCGGTTACTAGTTGTATCAAATTCCGACCAATCAAACCCAATTTCAGTTTTCTTATTTAATTAATTTTGTGGTCGAAAATAACATACTGATCAAGAATATAATTTCTAAAATGAAACCGAAACCACTTTCGTTATAACTCCTACAGCAGTGTAATCTAATTCATATAAAACTATGTTCTTAATTTTATTCAAGTGCATAAGAAAATCGTTTAAAAATTACTCAAAAGTGTACGATTTGGATAGTCTGAGAATAGCGGGAAAATGTTTTTCTGCTTCTCAGCAGTTGTTAGGTAGGAAAAATTGATCACTTGGAAATCAAAAGAATGAGTGTTCGTCTGATTTCAAGGTATACTGAAAATTTGTCAGTTGCTGCACTTTTCATTAATTTTTATGCAAATTCTATGAATGGAAGTTGGCATGTTCATATATTTTCATACAAAAGATGAGATTCCGATGTGAATAAACTTTAAAGAAAAATATTTAGAGAATTGCTATGTATAATTACAGAATATCAGGAAATAATTCAGAAACAAGAAATGCAGTTCTCTGTGAATGGCGTTATCTTTATTAGATTCATCATAATTTCGTTGGAAGATTAGATTATATCACTTGTCTAAAATTTAATTCACTCTGAAGAATTTGGGATATAAAGTCCTAAAGTCTCCCCCACCACTGGAAGAACTTAACTAATTTGAAAAGGTCAACATAATAAATTCGAATGAGGATAATGAAGTAAAGTAGGCAACTGCTATTTAACTATCCAACTAAGTTCAACAGCAGTTCTGAAATTGTGAAACCTTGCAATATGAACGTGAAAGGAAATAATCTTTTTTCAGATGAAGATATCTTTTCCCAGTATTACAAAATAGATTTCTGTAAAGGAGAGACGGTATGTAATAATCTTTCTTTCATTGTCCTACTTTCACTTTCCAGTTTCTGTCACAGCCTCGGGGAAAAAAAAGAAAAAAAACTTAAGTGAATTTCTTTATAAGTGGTTAGGAAAATTGTAAAAAAATCCTGAGGATGGGATTTTAAAAGGAAGTTCAAAAATGCATGCTTTTATTGGTGATTTTGACAAAATAAATGATATTATCGATGTTCTTGAAAGAGAACAAGTAGAGAGTTGACGTAGAGAGAAACTCTTATGTGTGTTTATTTTATAAAATACGCGCAAATCTCCTCTATGGTTGAGAAGTTGCTAAGAAAATAACCAGCCTATTGGTGCATTGGTCGGCCTGGACTTTCACAATGCTCACGATAAGCCAGGAAGGTTCAAGAAGCACTTCTTAGGTGCCACCATATCCTAAGCGGACATGATGAATTCTTGCAGTTTCCATCAAATTTGTTTCTTTTGACCGTTTCGTTCCACCACTTTTCAAACTATGCCAGTGGGATTGAGATATACGGTAAGAGTGGCAGGAGATGGGGGGGGGGGACATCTATTAATGTAAAGCATTACTGCAACCATTCCTAGACGACACGTGTCCTCCCTGTTATATACGTGTTATCTTGTTGGAGATGTTCATCACATATATGGGTAAATGTTCACTATAAATGAGCATAGTTATCACTAGCGGTGTTAAATCGCGCAATTCTACCCTTGTTCTGTTGGTATTGTATGGCATAAGGAGTGCAAAGAAACATGCCTCAGACCATCACCCCATCGCTACGATCCTTGCATTGTTGTGATCAAGCATGTTGGGTTCACATCTACTTGTTGCTGTTGTTAGCATATTCCTGTGCTTTCATCGACATTAAATAATAGGAGCAGAGATTTGTCACTTCATGCGATTGGTATTCCTAAGATGGGACAACATCAGTTAGGATTGGTGGATCCAAAGTACCTTTGCATTTATTACTCACCTCATTAAGTAGCTTGAGGAACCTCTCCGTTTCCCGTGAAACGTTGGAAACCCATAATGCATTAAATCCGTCAAAATCTAAACTGGTTATCATTTAGGCGAGCAAAGAATCCTTTCTCGGGATCAAACACAGTTATTTTATCTACTTTTTGTTTTCTTCGTGCCTTCGTTTAGCAAAATATATCTATCATTGAAAGTCAATTTAAAGGTTTGACTTGGCTAGGATTACGGCCAAAACAACTGATATATATATATATATATATATATAAGCACCTGATAAATTTGCTCCCCAGCTAGTTTGCATGTTTTTATGAATCAAGATTCTTTGCATCATACACGAAATTCGAACATAGGGCTTTCCATTCAGAGGACATCGTCGTTACCAATCTACCGAGACTTCTTAAAATGCTCGTAAACATTATTGACAGTGAGAGTCTAACCCACTATCTGTGGCGTCATGCAAAGATTTCATATACTCAACAACCATAGCATTACGAGTGGCGTGCATTTCGCTTGTCCACGAAGCACTCGTAATGCGTTCCTGAAAAGGTGTGCTATGCTCGGCTCTACGTCTGTATTTCTTATTTGTATGTTATAAGGAATATTTCTGAATAACCTCTATTTGTTTGTTTCAACTAAAGGTTTAAGTAGTGTTACTTAAAAAAAAAAAGACGTCTCTAAAATAATTAAATTAAAATTTATGCTGACAAGCGATATTTTATGATTTCTGTTTAAATTCACACTTTACACATGGGCAGTTGCTAATGGCATAAACAGGCTTCATTTCATCTGCAAGATGAACTGAAGATTCATTAAACTACTGCAATTTTTCTGCAAGAAAAAAAGAGCTTGCTGACTGGTTGAAATATCCACCAGGCTGCCATATTGGAAAGGTGCAGAAAACGATTGTTATTTTAAAATTTCACGTGTTATTTAAGTTAAGAAAAAAAAAAGTCGGGCGTTATGCGAAAGAGTGTTATCGTTGTAATAAGTGTATACTTCACAACTGTAGTCAGTCGGTTGGTAGCGAAAAAGTGGCTAGTCAGTTTGCCGTAGGGTGGTTGGTAGTTAGAAGCTTTAAGCTGCTTAATGATGTGATCAATCAATGTGATGGTAGTTTGATCGTGTCCATTTGTAGTTTGCGTCTACATATCTGATCGTAGAGCCGATAAGAAATTCCTCGTGTCTAAAGCTTTAACCAAGATAATAATACGTCACTTTGGAGATCTTTCCTTCAGCTGTTGTAATCATGACGGCACTAATGAGTGTGATTGTACTATGCAGACCACAATTAGAACACGATGTGTTTAAATTTTTAAAGATGTCATTAATAAACTTAATAAATATGATTTAAAAGGACGGGTTTGAGGCGAGTTTTATAAAATACTTAAGTGCCTATTGGTAGCGTATTTTCCTTAAGCATATAATGAAGTCTACTTGGTAGTTGTTGATGTTATATAGGATAGTGAATAATTTTTTTGATACATTGCAATTTTTATGCAAATTGAGTAATTTAAACTTGAAATAGCTAATTCATCTTTTTGTAAAAATTGCTTCTACACATTTTGTGGATCGCATGCATGCTTTGAATATAAAGATAAGGACTTTCAACCTATTGGAGAAACTTTCGCTAAAATTTTTGCAGCATTTCAAGTTTTTTTTTTTTTTAAACAAAACAAAAAAAAAAAATTGCAAATGTTTTACTGTCTGCCCCTTGAGTAGTAAACGCGTCTACAAATTACAGGTACACGATCAAAATTTATTTTTTGCAGAAATTATAATCATATTAACAATTAATTCGCCATGCTGTTAAGTATACTATTACACACGTCCTTCATTTGCTCCCCGGCTACTTATTAGTATTCGTTTATAAACGAATACTAATAAGTTGCATGTTACATTAGTCTAACGTTGAATGAGTACTTGAACTCAGAAACAGAATACCGGTAATTGAAAAAAATGTTTGTTTTGTTTTAGATTTAGGGTCTCTTTATTTTTATTTCATGATACCGATTTTAGAGGTGTAGAAATAAGTGAAATGAGTACAAAACAGATTTTGTATTAATTCTGTTGCTTCGGATAACTGTTTATTTAGTTATAGTTTTTAACCAAGAGGCATTCGTTGAATATATCATTTCTATAATCATTTATGGAGATATCTCGGTAAATCTGATAAGCTTGCATGCTTTGTGAAACAAAACTTATGACAATAACCTTATTGTCATAAACTTATGACAACCCTTTGTTCATTTTCAATGGACCTTGTTTATTAGGATGCAAATACTTAAGACTTTAAGTTTTCAACTGAATACAACTGGAATTCCCCAAGACCAAAAACAGTATATTAATTCCTTAAGATAGCTGGAAAGACAGAAATAACTTAAAGTGATAGTTTAAAGATTTTATAAATTGTGGAGACATGTATTCCAATTAGAGGTTTTGTCTCCTGATTAACTGATTCTTACAACCGCTGCTTTGACTTCAATTTCTCTAAGTTGTTGTTTCCTGTGTTCAATACAAACGTCAATTCTCCCCCCCCCTTACCCCTTCTCATTTCTCATTTGGATAAGTCACAATGTCATTTCATTAGTCACAAAGATGACTGCTTTGTTCAGAGGAGAAGGAATACAATATACTATTTTGGTGAAACTGCTCTAAGAAGTAGAAGAGAAAAAGAACGCAGGAATGGTAATAGATAATTGAAATTATTTATTGAAAAAAAAATTGTGATAATTTCAGAGAATCTATGAGACGTTTCATTGACAAGTCGTGATGGTGCATTCAGGCAGCATCTAAAATACTTTGCTCAGATTTCGTCACTATAAGGGGTAAAGAGAGCCAGCAAAGATTAGTCGATTGGTAGAGTCTCCGCTACATTGGCTCACGCAAAAAGTTAAGCAAGTCTGAGCGCGGTTAGTAGTTGGAAGGGAACAATCGTTCGATGGTGTTGGCACTCTGCTAGGAACTGGCCATTCTCACAGGGTTAACTTCGGCCTGTAAATTGACATATGTCAGACCTCTGTACCCTCGATGGCACGTGGGGATATGAAACAAAAACGTGGATAAAGAGACGTTAGAGAAAGTCCGAAGGCGAGTTATTAAACTTATATCAAGATCGACGCAGTATGATTTCTAGAGCTAGAAAGATAAGAAAGTGATATCGAGATGTAAGGTGGTGAGAGGAACTTATCAAATATACGCAGCAGCGATATTGCATAGGATATGGAGTATGAGAAACGGAAGTCATCTCTCAAAGTTGTATAAGGGTCTTGGGAGTTGGGTAGTAGGAAGTAGCTTTAAGAATGCGCTGCCAGGGTTGGTAAGGAATTCAAGAATGTTGAATGAGTTCAAGATGAGGTATGAGAGAGATTTTATTCTGTAGTATACATGAACATGCCTGCTCGGTTGGTTGAGTGGATTAATACACTGTTGGTTTGAATCCCACCTTGGCCATGGGTATTTATGAAATATTTTAGGTAATACATGAATTTCGTCTCCAGGTGTGAGACAACAACTTGTTCATGAGAATCTCGCAGTTTAGTCAGTAACATTGTCACCCTTTAGTCGGAAGGACCTGGGTTCAAATTCCGTCTACGAAGAAAATGACCTTTATAACGGCATCATTTTCATCTAACGACGAGTTAGTTGTTCTCATATGGAGAGAGAGAGAGAGCAAGAAAACAGGGTTTTCCTCTTTCGGAAGGATCCTATATATATATATATATATATATATATTTTTAAAGATAAGCCGAAATTTGAAACGTTTTTATGTCACTTTTTTGTCTTACCGACTTACCAGCCCGGAACTCTGGGGGGGGGTGCATAGGCGCTAGGGGACGACCCCCTAGTGTGTGTGTGTATATCCAGTCAGACAGACAAGCAAACCGGCCAGATAATACACAAATCGCAAACTATGCGAATACGATTAACTTTTCCTGTCATAGAATTAATTAGTTTTCTAAACCCAAGTTACTCAAACAACAAACAACAACAAAAAAAAATAGTTTTCTCACATGGTCGATTTCCTTAAGAAATTGTTATTTCATTCCTCTAACCATCTCCACTTGTCGGGAATCTTTATAAAAAAAATATCCTCGAATGCTCTATTTACTATTAATATTCATTCCGTCGAATTCCCAAGTTACTCGGCTACCCCTAAAACGTCAATGGATGGGATGAGTATATGAACATCTCACAGTTGGCCTTGTAACTCCACGGAGGCTTAACAAGTTCAGTGCGTTACTAAATCTCAGAAAATTAAGGACTATGTCGATGTGACTGAAATTTAAAAAAAAAAAAAAATCACACTTAACTGGGCTTGCTGCTTTAACTGCTAATTTAATATTTTCCAAAGTTTTATAAGGTCCTTAAAGGCTACTCGTACTTAACAATGTTCAGCCCCAGGTATTTCTAGAAGTTAAATACAGTACAATATGTTATTGCAAGTGTGGAATACTGTAGATAATTGAAAATCACACGTGTATTGGTTTGGATAAATTAGGTGATGTCCTTGCATAGAGCGTCTATAGATGTATTATTGCTTGAATGATATTTATTCGTGCAAGAACATAACTCAGTTAATATTGTTGTTTCTGATCGCATATACATAACTACGATTATATATATATACCATATCATCAAAATATGGTAACGTGATGGGGAAAGAAAATCTAAGAAAGAGTCAAGTAGACTACTTAAATTGACGCAGAGCATAATGTGGGGGAAAGAGTTGTGCGTTCCTTCCGCAGTGCGTTAGTAGAATAGTTAAATACAAAATTAATGACGGAAAATCTCAGGTAAAAAGATTTTTTTATTTCGGACAAACCTCTATTCGACTAGAAGAACACCAGTCTTATATTCAGTACCTTAAACCTAAACAGTCTGGACTTGCAGAACATGCCATCTTAACTATACATAGAGTTCATTGATAAAGATAAGAGTTCTTCACAAAAGTCGGTTCCTCATAGAACGGCTTTATAAAGAAACATATCAAACTTTACTCCACTCTCCTAACTTAAACAGATCTAATGGTTAATGTCTATCCCCTTTATGGGAGATAGTACTTTACAAATCAACTAATCTTTCCTAACTTTTTATTATATATATATATATATATATATATATATATTTTTTTTTTTTTTTTTGTTGTTGTTAGGAAATTTTATTGCACTTTTTAGTTATCTTACACTAGCTACTTAGGTGGCGCTTTTTGGAATTGTCAGTTATTGTTTAATTTTAGCTTAACATGTACTGAAGATGCCTGTGACACACAGGCGAAAATTATACTATTAAAAAATTTTTTTTACTTGAGATTTTCCGTCATTAATTTTGTATTTATATGTCTACTCACGGTATTCCCTTACAAAGAGTTAGTAGATTAGTTCAATAAAAACTGCAGAATGCCTGCAGCTAGCTCTCTTTTTGTAAAACTATAGATGCTGGTACTCATTCTTTGTTAGCAGGAAAACTGAAAATTAAAACGATATGGAGAGAAAACTAAAAACAAATTATTTACTGATATTTTTATAGTGTGATAATGGTTTTGGAACAATAACAACAGATTAAGCACATAGCACACAGTATAATGTTTTAAATAACGGCTTTACACATGTATGAGTAAACTAAATAGAATTTATTATTCATATACATGGATTCATATATATATTCATATATATTACTATATTACTCATATATATGGGTATCTCCATGGAGTCAAAAGACTCCATGGAGATACCCACATAATAATAATAATATGTCATGAGCTTCATTTAGAGAGACGGCAGAAGAACTGGTAACAATATTTAAATTCTAAATACAAGAACGGGTGCGTATAATATCACGTGTTTCGGTCGCAGCTGTACAGTAGGAGGAAATTAATTAATTTAAAACGTATGAACAGTTAATTGCAATCAATTCTCGAAACAACTTAGAGATAGGTATACAGTCTGTCTGATTAAGATTAGGATGGTGGCGTAGGGCTTCACACGATTCAAAAAATAGACGATAAAATTTAAACGTATTCTAATGTAGCATCTTGGTATGGTTCCATTGAACTCTTATCTAGTGTCGATGGCATGAGAATTAAGGCCTGAGCTTTCAGATTCAAAAATCTTATATAATCTTGATGTTCTTGGATTCTAATAGTGGCAGAACGGCCTGTCTGCCCAAAGTAGCAAAGATGACAAGAACAAGGTATTTGATAAACACCAGGCAAGGATAGAGGTGATAATGTGATAGGCGATAAGAAAGATGACTACTTCTGGCTAGTTTGAAGGTGGTATACAAATTTTATCTGCGAAAGGTCCTTGCTATTTGTTCATATATTCCTTTAAGGTAGGATATGCTGATCCTTTTAACATCAATAATACCTATTTTTTTGTGAAGGATGATGATATGAAGATGCATGGATATAACTGCCTGTAAAGGGTGGCTTCCTGTAAACAGAAAATTCGATATTACCAACAGAATTACGATATATAAAAGCGTTCGAAAAGGGGAGACTGTTGTTAGATTAACGTTCACTAGTGAACTTGATGCGAGTATATTTGCTCATGCTGTATGACTCGTTCTTGTATTCAAAATTTAAATGTTGTTAGTTCTTCTGCCTTCGCCTTGAATGAAGCTCATGACATATTGAGCGACATATATACGAGTAATAAATTATATTTAGTTTTCTCTTACATGTGTAAAGCCGTTATTTAAAACATTATACTATGTCTAACGTGCATGTATCTGTTAGACGTCTAGTAACTTACATAACACAAGTTGGTTAAGAACTTTAGTTTCGATCTTTAGTTTCGCTTACTGGCTATAAATTGAAAACTAGCCATTTGGCTTTTTATCTTAACTAAAATATAATTACACCTTTATGGCATTCGTATAGTGAAGGTATAAGTTCTTTTCACTAAGCTTTGATATCTTCCAGGTCTACCTACTCACTGATGAGACCTCAAAAAAGGTTGAAACCGGTCTGGGTAGTGACCTCTCCTCATAATGTAATGACAGTATTACATCTCCTAGGAGCTGTGTTTTACATTATGAGAAAATATCAAGAATAGTGAGGGAGCTTGCTCCACCTTTACTTCGAATTGCCTTCGCCGATAGATTTTCGGCATGAAACTTATAGATCGTAGTTATCGATCTTTACTTTCGCTTACTGGCTATGAAACAACAAAGGATGTTTATCCCCTTAATTTCTATAACACAAGTTGATCGAAAATAAATTTATTGTACAAGTATATAAAAAATCAGTAATGTACACGATAATTTTAATAAAAAATTTGTCATAGATATATAAAAAAGTTTTATATAGCAATATTTTAAATAATATACGGAAAACCAACCCTGCCTACTGCTGTAGAGTTGTGCCAGAACATTATGTAGCGAACTACACATAAGCTCCGATTTCCATGGAAAGATTATTACAATGCTTACAAACTAAATATCACTGCAGACTGCTTGAGGGTTCGATTATGCAATGTAGGGTTCGAATGACTGAACGACAGATCGTTGGCAAGCCGTTGTCGTATGGAGCCATAAATAAATCACGATATTCATTCTTCCAATCAACTTAATTTTTTTTATTTTTTTTTTTTTTTGTGATGGAAGCGACATTTACTAATGTATACGTCCATTTGTTAAATATAGCGTTATGTTGTGGGGATACTTCTGCTTTGGACTAGGACCTCTTTTCATATTGCCTAAAAATGCGAATACCGAACCTTATATTGACACGTTGAACAATTCCATGTTGCATACACTGGTAACAACCTCATGGAAATAGAGTGCAGAAGATGGTCAGCGTAATCTGAACCCTAAAGAGCATCTCTGGAAAGGGTTAGAATGTTGATTAAGAAGAAGATTAACTTCTAATATAACTTCGGAACCTATTACCAGTTTTCTGGAAGCATGAAATCAAAATACCAATGCAGTTTATTAGTGGAAAGTCTAGCTAGGGAGGTAAGTAGTTGCGCTCAAAGATGGACTAATAAGTTGAGGTTTGTGAAAATAAAGTTTGTGAAACAGGCGTCCAAAAGTTTTGCAGTATAGTGTATGTTTAAGCATGGTCGGAAAAGTCTTTTAAGAAGAAGAAGAAATAAATGCAAATTCTTAAAAATTGCCCTTCTTTAAACAAGGGTGAGTTTCCTCTCTCTTTCTTAGGCCGTAGGAAACTATCCTAACAAAAAAGTGCAACTACAAATCAGCAACATGAATGACTGTAGTAGCTATATTAAACTCAGCAATCTTTCCTACTATGTACATCATTTTAAAACTTTTAATCCCATTTTGATCACTCCTCTCTTACATCAGAAATAGATCCGAGTTCCACTTCTCTGTTTCTCAGACGGAATTAAAAAACATTATTCCAGGAAATGTGGAGGTCGCAAGTCTTGCTCCCATCGTACGAAACCGGCTAATTTACCTTCAAGTGAAAGGTTTCTTTCTAGAAACAACGCCGTAGAGAGGTTTCCGTGCTTAATATAATAAATGTGTTTTCTGACGCATCTTTGTCTGGTGGCGCTAGTGTGTTTTGCTGAGGTTTGCGCGAAAGTATATTTTAATCATTTAATGTTTTTCTAATCGCATATTCGTACCGTTAGGGATATATACGTTATAATATATGAGTTATATTATAAACTAGAAAATAAATGTGACCAAATGAGAGTCATTTATAATTTACTTCACTTTTTTTTATTATAAAAACAAAGCGATTGAAATCTAAGTGAATACTATTCGAAAGCTATTCATACCCTAGGTTCAAGCAGAGCCGGAAGGAGATATACGCTAGCTCAATGTAAAGTTCAACAAGAACAACTTTTTCGCTATACTAGGGTTAATGTTCTACTCCCATATTTTCTTTTGTTTTTACACTTTTGCAAATAGATTCTTTCACTTAAAGACGGAATTAATACTTAATTAGTACTTAAAAATAAATTAATAATAAACAGAAAAATACAACAAAACACACTTGAGAGCTTTATAATCAACTTGTTTTTCAGTTGCTCTTCCTTATTGGCAATTGAGAGCACTTGTTTTCTTATTGACATTCAATGAACCGAGTAATTTCATAAATACGCTTTTAATCTCATTGTTTATAATATAATTACAGTGGTCCCCGGTTAAAATGCAGTGTAAAGATGCCCTTCCCCACCCCTTGAAGTTATAATAGAATTCAAGATCTTTGTGTCATATCAACAGTTAGTTTGATTTTTATCTAAAATTTAAGTTTCCTATATATATATATATATATCGAAAGGATTGGAAAGATAAATATCGAAAACTTTAAATGATAAATGAACATGTAAATACTGAAACTCTATATCTGTATGCTTTGTTTTATTATTGTTATTATGATGATTGTTATTTGACCCTTGTACTACATGATATTAGTTCATCTAGTATTGCAACAGGAATGGATTTCACGAATTAGCCAATTACAACTAGTTACTGAATTGTAAACCTAATATAAAAGTTAATATTTTATATATATTCTAATTGTTTTATATTCTGTTCAATATAGAGAACGGTTTCGGATATACTTTTAATTTCCTTGTTGATATATTGCACAGTCTGATCCCGTTCACTCTTGTTTTTCCTTTCAATCATCCTTATTTATTTTTTCTCATAATATTCTATATATGCCCAGAAACAATGCCAAAAATGATGCTAATTACTTATGAATCATCTCGCTATTCTCTTGACAATCACCTAGATATTAAACGACAATAAGCTGGAATATAGTTATTAATAATACTACTATGTTTAGTGAAATTAACATAGTAGTATGCACATTAATTATGGGCTTACCCCATTCATAATAACTGATATGAAAGTAACAGTATTCTACATTAAACGCGAACCGGAATGTTATTACGTAGAATTCCGGTTCCGCCATGTAAGTAATATTTTTTAAAAAAAGTTTAATATTTTGAGAGTTTTCGTTTTGAATTTCAGAGACAAGCATAAATTACCGTATACATTTCATTTTTGTAGTATGTAAGCTTAATACGAAGAAGGGGGGGGGAGATGCTTTTCGACATTTGTGGTATATGCAATAGCAATATAAACAAGGAATTGTATTATAATTTGAAACTCGGTTTGATTTGATGGTGTGTTGGTGTTGCTAATTTGGTATCAGACTACGAGAATGTGAATGAAATGTTCGAATGCCCACTCAAAAATTAATTGAAAATCACGCGTTTTTATTGAAATAATTCAATTATACCGTTGGGTTTTACAAAATCTGATGTTAACTCAATACGCAAATAACAGCTCTGCTCTGACTCAACCGTTTTTTTATTTTATTTTTATTTATTTATTTATTATTTTTGCTGACTTTCGGTGTAGTCGGTAACATTGTAGATTTTAGTTTTAATGGAAAACAAATAAGTTTTATCACCTGAAGTAGGAGAAATCTCTGATAAAAGAAACGATGAGAAAATTATCTCATGAACTATGCAGCTAAGACATCACGAATTTCCACCTTCTGCTATTTAATGACGTGAATGGTGTGCTTACGAATATTAGCGAATTTCCCCGCAAGAGACAACAATAACTAGCGTTTAAGACAAATATAATCAGATTCTAATGGTACATCAATTTAATTCTGTAAATAAATGAAGTAAATGATAGAAAAAAAGCTATTTTACTGTAATGTAAAACTTAAAAAATAATGAAGTTTATTTTAGTAAAACATTTAGTTTGTATGTATTGTTGAGGATTCTGATTTAATAAAATTGCATAGTTCAGTATATAACTTTAATTTGCGTAAAAAATATCACTTTCTTGTACACAACACACAAAAAAGTTTCACAAAACAACACACGAAAAAGTTTTGTTTTATTTCTTTGTAAAAAAGTCACACTGATTTACTTTTTCTTCTTGGAAGTTAAACTTTTTTCGAATGCTTCTTCTCAGAGCTGCATTAGCAATAAAATTTTGTGGAATGGCGTATCATTCTGCTTAGCCCATTCTATACACATATTACAACTGTCAACTGCCTCTCCATGTTTTACTTTTTTTTCCTTTGAGTTCTTTATCATCATCTTCTTCTGATTCATTCTGTATCGTCATATTTATAATTTCAACATCTGATTTGATTTCGAATTCACTTTCGGTTCTATCTGTAATCCATTCCTTAACATCTGTTTGTGAAATATCAACATCTGGATTTATATTTTTAACTAAATTATGCACGTTTTGAATTTCCTCTTTTTGTATATCCGTAATTATCTTGGTAAATTCTAGAAGGCCACAGTGTTTTCCATGACTCTCGAATTGCTTCAGGTTCCAGGCTTCCCAAGCAGCAGCAACTGAGAATGCTAGATCCTTCAAATTTATATTTTTTATTGATGTGGTAACGTCATAATTTTGGGAAATTACATTTAAAAGTAGGTCTTTACGATCTCTTAATGTAATGGATTGTATTATGTTCTGATCCATTGGTTGCAACAATGGAGTACAGTTTGGAGGCAAAATAATAGTACACAAAATAATAATACGTAAAAAATAAAACTTTTTTTTCTTTCAAACCGCAGTTCGGATTACTGGAGGATTCGGACTACAGAGGTTCAAATTAGCGAGATACCACTGTATATATATTCACATGCATACACACTTTCCCAATATGGAGTTGGTCGGCATGGGAGAAGTAGACTATTCCCCTTCCCTCTAATAGGAGAGGCCTTCACCCCAGGAAATATACATGCTGAATATCACATCATCATCATGCTACAGTATTTATCTTCTTTCGAATCCAGCGTAGCTGAATTCGAAAGAAGAAACAAACAGTTAACTATTACTGCACAAGTAATGCAGTAATAGTTAACTGTTTGTTTAAATTCCCCCAAAACAATTAAGTTATGAGACAAGGTGAAAACCCGAAATTCCAGGAGGATAAAACCTATCCCCTTATACGAGACCGGCAATTCAACTTTAGTTAAAAACTCCGTATAATTTTTTTTTTTCGTATAATGAAGTGAATTGAATCAAATTTATTTATTTATTTATTCATATGGAGTTTCTTCCCTTTTCTCCCCCGTCCCTATTGGGGGCGAGTTGAGTCCCTTCATGGGGGGTTAAGTATTTATGGCTGTAGATCCGTGTGTTCAGGGGGATGGTTTGCCTGCTTGCGGGATGAAAAACCCGAGATAAACTGGGGAAAAAACCCTGCTGTCCACGCCCAAGACCGGCTAGCTTGGCTATGGCTGAGGAAGATCCTTAAGCTCCTCACGTCGGCGACGGGAATCGAACCTGGGACACTCCTTCCCCAAGCGTATGGTTGCGAAGCGCATAGCCACTAGGCTAAACCGCGCGGACAATTGAATCAAATGTTTTCATCCAAAGGATGTAGTCTCTGTGCCGTAAGGGATGACATTATTATTTCATAATAACGTCATCATAATTTCTGTGGAAATCATGCCTCAACGTAATTCAATTAGCGTCAGAACTACAATGATGTGAGATCAGATTGAAAGCAGCATCAGAATTAGAAACGCACCATTTTTATTATTTTTTAGCTCATTTTCATATTTGTTATTTTACTGCATTATTTAGGAATATTAAAGATTACCCTCCTTTGTAAAACAAGAAAAAAAAATTGTGACTTAAGAGAAAATCGGGGAATTTGACGTTTTGATTTCCAACTTTGGAACAAAATTTTTGCTTTTTTTTTTTTCGATATTATCAAACTGCTGAATATGTAGCAAATCGATTTCTATAAACGAGCCATTAAAATTCGAAAAGAACATGTCAAGGTTTTGAAGCACGCCTGCATATGGGATAATCAGTATCTATTCCCATATCTCTAAAATATATCTGAATCAAAGCAAATTCAATTTACCAAAAGTGCCAAAGTGTTAGGTTTGATAGTTGCATTGATTTTTAAGGCATCTTTATCTCTTTAAAAAGTAGAAAATCGCACCTTGCAGCCCCTGATTGAGACATTAGCTAACACTATTTCTTGATGTAACAATCCTTTTGAAAGCGGAACATGCACGTAATCAGCTAAACGCAACAGTCGCTCGGCAGTAATGATGCTATGACCTCCATCTGGTAAAGAGAAGTTTGTTTGTTTTCGATTATTCTTCTTTTTGTTTCTTTTCCTTTAATACGTTATCTGTAGATTTACAGGCATCTGTCCCATCTAGGGGCGAATTCTCCATGCTTGCAATGCTTGCTGCGCAAGCTCATTAATTGAGAAAGAAGTAATATTTATTTGTTAATAAATGCATGCATTTATAAGTATTCCATTTAGGCCTTTATTTTTGTAGACAGAAGACGTCTTAAGCTTGCGCGGCAATAATTGAGCTTTGCGTTGTGTATCGAAGGCCGATGCTTACTCGCCTAGTCAAAGCTACCTTGGCTTGCTCGGTTGTAGGAGCTTCCAGGTCCTCGCTTCAGCACTGTGATTTCATGCGCGCGCATAGCCATTTCCGCTCCCTTCACGTCGCCTTAAACACAGGCCATACGCAGTCAAAGTAGCTCTAGCCAGTGAGCTTCAGCCAGCCTTTACAAGTGCGCGTGTTGCTTGGGAAAATTAAGTTACAACCAACTTTTTATGACGATGTTATTGATCAGTTCATAAAGAAGAACCGTAGGGTAGAATTTGTATTCAAGTAGCTAAATTGAAAAAGAAAGAATATCATTTGTAAAATAAATGTTGTCACACCTCTCACTCTCTGAATGATAACAAGAGCA
Source organism: Typopeltis vanoorti (assembly GCF_054136105.1). NCBI lineage: Eukaryota > Metazoa > Arthropoda > Arachnida > Uropygi > Thelyphonidae > Typopeltis > Typopeltis vanoorti. The sequence continues at coordinate 73,579,405 of NC_143554.1, read as the reverse complement.
AGCGTGAATTTCAAGACCAGCATTCGCCCCTGGTCCCATCGTCCATAGAATACATCACTTTGTCAGAGAAAGAGGGTGTCACATATCCGTTCCAGACTATAAAAAAGCGTGTAGACATTTAATTAGGGATAGAGTGTGCTGGCGATTTAACCGATGCATGTGATTTTTAATGTAGTATAATAGACGGCACCATATACAACCCTGTACATGTTATAGAAACTGCTGTCCTGTTGGACTATTCACGTAGAAGTGTGTGTCGAGAATGGCCGGACAGCCAGAAAACATTCAAACAACGGCAGTATCCCGCATGGAAAAAGAGAGAGAGAGAGAGAGAGATGACATGAGTGGCTTGCGGAGATAAACAAAAATCGTGCATTCAGACGCACATGCTGCAGTTAAATGGTAGCACAATATAACAGTGGTCTACAAAGAAGTATAGCTGAACGTAGAAAACATCGAAACCTCAAGTATCCGCACTTGACGGTTAAAATAAGTAGTTAAGTAGCAAAAACACTGATTGAACTGACAAGCATAAAAAGGTTACCTGATTCACCACCACGAGCCCACAGTTCCTGCCGCTTGGCAGGGACTTAATGCTGGCGGAACGATATATGCTACAGCCTACCTGAATACTTGTTGGATCTATGTGTAATCCCCCATGGTCTAAGGATGTGCTTACTGTACCATTGCCGGTTCAAGTTTAAACATTTATGTAAAAAGTGCTGAATCCCTGCTCCATCTACTATAAGGACGAGAAATCTTTGGTGATTCTCATCAGTGATCAATATATTTTTTTAATTACTACATCTTTTCCAGATCACATTGTTTCTTAACACTTTCATTGCCAAGCTGAAAATTGGAATTTCGTGTGGTGGCCAAATTTTTTTTATTATTTTTTTATTTAGTTAACGACGTTCACGCGATAACGCGTGATCGGCCGTTTGGTGAGAACTCGCATCGCGCGATATCGCGATATCGTTCATTGCCAAGCTGAAAATTGGAATTTCGTGTGGTGGCCAACTTTTTTTAATTTTTTTATTTAGTTAGCGACGTCCATGCGATAACGCGTGATCGGCCGTTTGGTGAGAACTCGCATCGCGTGATATCGCGTGTTTGGCAATGAACATGTTAAGCCACCAGGTGGCTCGCATGTTTTGTTATTAACACTCTTGCGTTCTTCTTTATATTTGTTAGCCTAAAAGTCACTAATGATGACCTGCAATATTCAGATTGAACTATTTGAAAATAAATAATTTTACTTTAATTCTTGTGTCTACGTGTAATATTGTCTCATCATGCATGTGGAATGCTCTTGGCACCTGATGGATCCTCTCAGGAATTAAACCGGTCTTAAAATATAACTTACGAATTTACAGAAATTATACCAGTAGTTGCCGGTCTGGTTGGCCAAGTGGTTAGCATATCCACTCTCCAGCCAAGAGACTGCCGGTTCGAATCCCGCGTAGGCATGGATGTTTGTGATTGTCTTCCATCTTCATACATTCATTCACCCAAGTATATATACACTCTCCTAATATGGATTGGGTCGCCATGGGAGTAGTAGACCCAATACCTCCCGTAATGGGAGAGGCCTTCACCTTGTAGTGGGTAGAAAAAGAGAATGCTCATCATCATTATACCAGTAGTTAACGCCAGTTCATGGCGGTAACTATAAGGACATAAAATGGGTTTATGAAGTATAAAATGAAATATATAAGGCCATGAAATTTGGTATTGACAAAATTTTGTCAATACCAATTACGCTGACTGGCACGTAGTAGTAACAGAATATTCATATCAAGAAGCAATTATTATCGGGCATAATGTTTATTCTACCAACATAATAAAGCATTCTTGCAGGTGTTGTTAGTTGTTGCTTTCTCCGACAGATGAAACGACAACAGAAATATTTTGAATAATGCGAAATAGAGTAGTAATAAGAATAAAAGTGTGTGGGAACGAATTTGGAATTGTATTTGGTATTTATAGCGTAGTATACGTTTGAAGAAATTTCTCCTCTCGAGGTATTTATTGATGCTAAAATGGAAAATATATGCATGCATATAAAAGTATATACCTGTAATCTCCTGAGTGAGGAAACTGTCGTTAAGTGAAATTTTCGCATAACTTCAGGGGCCTAATAGGAAGTTAGCAAAATATCTAGTTTCCTAAAAGACTCCAAACACGTGCCATGTAAAATCTTCTGTTTCTCTTTGTCGAAGGCTGCCTTCGCAGTCCCCGGGTGTCTGTCGCTGTCGTCATCCGGTCGTATGCTAGTGAAATTCTTAGAAAAGAATTCAAAATATGTCGGGTTTTTTAAACCAAATTTTTCCTCCACTTGACAGTTGATGTCATCTACTTGGAACTCGGAACTCGTTTCCAGTAGTGTAAAATAGTTTCTTCTGAAATGATAAAAGATATGATGTAATATATTTATTTAATATTCAAACTAGAATACTATAAATCAAGCACATTAATCTAGTCTAGTCTCTGCAACTTATGATATTAGTTACATAGACTAGACTAGACTAGATAAATGTGGTCGATGGTCAATGCAGACGTTTTGTATTTACTGATCAAAGTTCTTAAAATCTTATGCTTTCCTTAATGTACTACTGTGTGTGGAGAGGGAGGGAGGGGAATACTTTCTGTTGTTCCTCCAGTGGGAAAAATATTACTTAAAAAAAAAAAGTCGTAGTAGATTTCCTGTTAGATGACATGGAAAAGATCAGCTAATGAACTTAAAACTGTTATTAGCACCGATACTTTATGGCCTATATTTTTGATGTTCTTGTTCGATTATGTACTAATGTTTTCTGTGATTACATATTCAGATCGTTGTATATTCAAAATAGGACATTGAGAACAGTGAGCACATTTCTTTATTATGAATACCGCAAACGTCTTAATGGACTTAATCATTCAATAAAAAATAAAATAAAATATAATAAATAATAAACAAATCATTCGACAAAAATAAATGAAATAATCTTTCTGCATAGATTAATTATTAAACCCGATTTCAAACGAAAAACAACAATTAATGAGTAGAAAACTAGGATATAATAGAAATCTGAATGGTATAAAGTAGAACTGAATGTCCATTTAGTTCTAGCATTCTTCAAGGAAACAGTGTCGAGTTTCACAGAATGCTAGATATGTCTATATCAAAGTTCACATAGGCAGCTCTTTAGTCTCTGGTTCTCTTACTGGAGATGCTGGCCCCCGAGTCCGCTGATTTGTACTTTGTTCCGCCTTCATTCTGGAAAGAACCAGCGTATAAATATATATACCCAGGAAAATTATAATCTTAGGACAAAAGCTCACTAAATGGCTTTTAGATTGTACTCATCTAGCAACATTTCATTGAGTTTCCTCCTTTAGTGCACTGAAAGAGTTATCTGCTTCAAGAAATTGCGTCCCGGAAAGTACTAGTGATTTCCAACCTGTGGTAACATTAATTCTAAACAACCCTTGCTTCTGCCATACCTCAATACGCGGCAACCTATATGGACTATACTGGTTCAAAGAAAGAAAATTTTGAACATAAACCTAAGGAGAGCCATCACGTTGTTAGTTTAGATCCAGAAAATAAATTATGTAATAGTTTACCAAACAAGAAATACTTATTACATATATGCGTTTTACATGCAGTCTGCGCGTCTCACAGTGGTTTCATCATGCGACCTTTGCTTCCCAAAACGTTTAACCTCTAACTCTCGAGCAAACAAATAAAAAAAAGAGAATCGCTTATCCGTTAATAATACCACAACGTAATAGTACGGTGAACCAGCTTGTGTTTGCACACATCATGCGCATTAGGAGAAAGGATATAAATAGAGCCACATACATACAAACCATACTTTGTGTGAGAGGCTAGTAATTTAATCGAGGCCGTTAAGTTAGTAACCTCAAAACGGGATTTATTCGTGTAGCACATGCATTTAGCTCGCTATCTATATAAGCAGCTGCCACATTTATGGGTATATCAACGAAGGCCGGTAGCCTAACTACCGTACTGCGAAGACCCACCATGCAGAGGGGGAGGGAAGAAGCTCAGTGAGCCTAGTGAAGGGACTCAACAAAAGCTTTCAAGGAGCCTATCGAAATAATTTTGTTTCGAGTGAGGAGGATTATTGTAGGTCGTCACTGTTAGAGGAAACGCCCAAAGTTTATTTAACCTGACAGCGACTAAGTAAAATTTGATTTCAAAATATTCTGGCCGAGGCTACAGGATGGACGGGAATTGGCGGCCACGTGGAGAACTTGTGTATAACTAATAGAGAAGGGGCTGTTTAAGAGATGACTGAGGAATTAATTATGGAACCTGAGAACCTTTTATCAAAACGATATACCAGAACTGTAGGAGGTGGAAATGACCGGTATAGTCATTCATTTTCTCTTCTTCGTTTCATGAATAACTGAGACCATTCCATACAGTGGTGTCGGGAGCATAAACATTTGACAGCTGACCAGTCGTGTAAAGTTGTATGAACTCCAACGGGTTACGATTCTTGATGTTTTGTAATGATGTTTGTCATAGTTCTACATATTTTCTCATTACTCGTGCACCACTCGGATGATCCTTGGAGTTCAGCCAGATAGTGGAGAATAATGATCTGGAATGCTTGTTACTGGTAGTTGTGCTGCGTTATTCATTGACGTAATATGTTCTCTCTTTCTCTCTCTCTCTCTCTCTCTCTCTCTGTGTACATACTATTGTATAACTATGAGCATTTATTTATTATTTAAGCGTATGGATAAAAATGCAAGGAATTGATGAGCAAAACTATATACAAATTGGCATTTCAGTTAACCAAACGATTTTGTTTGTTTTGTTTTTTATGGCACAAAGACATCAACGCTCATACTGCGCCAGGACACAGATTACAGCAGTATATATGGTAAACAGTTAGTGAGATAATCACAAACATCCATTCGCTTGGCGGGATTCGAACCGGCAGCCTCTTGGCTGGAGAGCGGACACGCTAACCACTTGGCCAACCAGGCCGGTTAACCAAACGATGGCACTGTTTAGGATTAAGTTTAGATTCCTGACACCTTCAGGGAAGAAGTGTGTGGGATAGTCATCACTGATATGATGCTTAGTCTCCAGAGCACCACATACGCAGAGTGACGGAAATTCCCCAGAGACGTACTAAATGGGCAGAGCTACCTTGTCCAGTCCTAAATCTGATTAGCTGGTTTCAGAGATATTGAGATACACTTAATCTATAAAGGACTTAATTTATAGGTTTAACAGTGGTGTCTGTGATCAAGTGTTTGTTTGTAGTTCATTCCGGAGTTTTCTCCACCAGTGCTGAGGTCCATCGTCTCTTGTTTCCACGAACCAGATTGGAGGTATGGAGATGAGGCTGGAGGAGATATCTTGATGCAGGAATTCCAGTGATAGTCAAAATGTAGCTGGCAATAATGGAATTTTACAACATAGCTGCATTTCTCCAGCCACGTTAAAATGTTCAACGAGCACAAATGCTTCGACAGATAAACTGGCTACCACAATCCCCAAATCTTAAATATGTAGAGAGCATTTTGATTGTATTTACGAGTAACTACTAGATGCCACAACAGGGATTTTCATTCACTTGAATCGCACACAATCTGTTTGAATGACATGTTATTGGAGCTGCCAAGAAGCTCACTAAAAAAAAAAAAAAAAAAACTTCCCGTTAGGATCCATATCGATGCGACAGTTTGCAGCAGCGGAATTACGGAAAGGACTTAATCATTATTGATCACTATTCTCGCGTTTCTTGTCAGAGAGCTCAGAACTGGTTTACATCTGTAAAATATTTATTCCTTGTATTTTGATTCAAGCAGCTCAACACTTTATTTACAAGTCTACAAAATTTATAATGAAAAAGAAAATTTCCGTTGTTATATTTTACAAGAGAATGATACACCCATTACTTAAAAAAATATAATACTTATATAAAAAAAGTTTATTTTTTGTATATGCTTCTTAGAATCGTAACATTAACTGAATACATTTAACTTATACGAAAGACCTCGAAGCTTAAAATGTACTCGCTTACACTCTAAGCTTATCTATAATGTGCGTATAAATTTAACGAGTTTGTCGGCCTTGGGCTACAATCAAGAGGATTTTCCTCTAGAGAAAGCTCTAGTTTTCTTTTCCAAAACAGACAAACGATCTGACAACACGAATGAGTAGTTTAACTGCAGCACTAAGTGATAGTGAACAGCATGGGATGGACTGTGAGTACTGGAATGAAGTAATAGGAGGTAATAGGACAGGATGCTGTGGATTGCGGCAATAAAGTATGAGATGAATGAAGTCATAATTGCCCTCAGTTGCTATAATAATAATAATGATGATAATTATTTTTATTAGGATTTGTAAGGCTCATACTAGACACATATGATTTGGAGAAGAGAAATATATGATGCAAAAATAAAATAAAACAGAAAATTACTCAGTTCTATATCAGACCAAAATTATTACTGATTTCATTTTCAGTAAATTACGTAATGCGATTTTTCAGACTACATTCTAGACTAGTACCATTACCTTTTTTCACAAAGTGTCATACAGAATATAATGGATTTCCAACCTACATCCAGAAAAGATTAATCCCCTTTCAAAATCTTACGTAATTTATGGACAATACCTTATTTTTCGTGATATCTGTGTACTAAATATTACCCGACTTGTATTTCTTGAGTAAATGGACGAGTAATAGTAGATAATAGGATTATCATATCTGAAATGTCTTCTCTTAGGGGTAACATGTGTCCTTTACGCTGTCAGAATTCTTAATTCTTCATTTTGCTAAGTAATGTATTTTTTTAAAAAAATAATAACCTTCTGAAACCACACCATTATTTGAATTTGATCAATCACTGTTTATGTCAAGTAATCGTGTAATTATTCACCGAGCATTTTGAATTTAATATTTAGGCCATTTTAAAGCAAGGGCCCTTTTAAAAGTGATCAGTTTATATAAAACTCAATTATTGTAATTGCTACTATACCTATATCTGTTTTGTAAAGTAGAGACGGAATGTGAAAGAACTGATTGTACTCTAAATATAAAGGATCGCATTGAACTGAACTGAACTGAACGATCACCTCCTTTTTTTTTTTTTCAATTTATTCTCCTAATTTAGTTGATACACTCCTACACTCTTTCCATAGATGTTGCAGTGCTCTATTCCATCGGCAAGGAAGCCGGTATTGTATTATCAAAAATGTTCTCCATACCAGAAATGGCATCATTAGTCGAGGTTTAAATGGCACTAAACCAAGTATATTTTTAAGCTTTTGGAAGAGATTAATGGAGTAAGATCAGGTGAATGGAATGGATTTCAATAACTAAACAGCAATTACGCACAGCGGCCATCGTGACCACAGTGTCTTGTGATAGTGCGCATTATCCTGATTAATTATTTTGTGATGGTAATTGTGAGCTGCCTGAAACATTGACAATTAACCTGGCGGTTAACTTCTAAATTGTTGACCTTGTCCATCATTTCTTGGTTCTTGCAGTTGATTGATGGGTTTTCCGCAACGAGAGTTATCAAGCGAGAGTCACGACCACAGTCGAATTTTTCGCTGTTGCTTGGAGTGGGCCATTCTTCGCTGTGTGTGTGTGTGTGTGTGTGTGTGTGTGTGTGTGTGTGTGTGTGTGTGTGTGTGTGTGTGAGAGAGAGAGAGAGAGAGAGAGAGAGAGAGTGAATAATCTTTGGCGTTCGTTCTTTTTCTCGAATATTAGAGAATGGCCGCAATGGCAATGTTGTCCATTTTCGAAATATCGGTTCACTTAGTCACTTTTGATACCTAAAAAATAAGGGGAAAAAATTACTTCAAATTTTCTTTAGTTTCTTATATATAATTAATAATGATATTCAGAGAATTTTATCCTTCTAAATCCATTTACATCACAGTTAAACTATGAACCCTTCATGAAAATAATTCTTCGCGTCCTAGAGTTATTTATGCACCCCTCGCATTTTGATATGGAAGTGCTTTTCGCGGTTTAATTAATGTCAGGTGTCTAGTCTTAGATATAGCGTTGTTTGATGTGCACGCAATAAAATAAGTTTTAAAAAGTCTAATTTTACAGTACTAGGTCACTGATACAACAACACTTACATACAGTATTAACACAAATCTCATCAATATTAAAGCATATTGATAAGATTAAATCTCATCAATATTAATATTAAAGCATATATAAAATGTACAGAATTATCAGTCAGAATTAAAATTTTCATCCTAATGACATTCAAAAGTTTTTGTGTGAGATAGATAAATTGAAACGTCGGTGAAGTTTTCACAAAATAATACAAAATAGGATGCCGTGAATATGCAAGATGGTTAAAACTGAGTGAGATTATTCCTATTTTCCAATAAAATTTGCGATCGCATTTAGAATGGGGGGGGACAACCATTGAGGATGTTCTTTAATCCAAATGATCTTTAGATGCAAAAACTCAAGACATTTCTAACAAGACTGAGCAACAGAACATGTCACTACTTGCCGACAGCTTTTCCGTATCCCTTTTCGACTATCTCTGAATGAATTTAAGTAATGACATTTTGAAAAATAAGTGCATGATACGAAAAGTTATTACACTATGTATAAATATATCAAACAACGTACTATCTGAAATAAAATATTTGACTTGTAATTGTGAAAAAGGTTTCCTAGCATCTCATCAAAACTCGACTATACTTGCCAGATGATGTGGTTCATTCGAACCAAGTATCGTTGCAAATAAAAAGTTGCCATCTTCATTGACAGGTCAACTCACATTGAAATTCAGTATTCAGAACATTGACACCAGTTCAATAATTATCCTATACCCGAAATTTCTCCAAGAAACTGAAATGATTTCATTTGTTTGAGACAAATTCTGAGGTTTCTTTCAAGAATTGTGACTGTTGTAAATTGAAATTTGACTTGAAATAAACATAAATTAATTGAAGATAAAAGTTAGTTTACTACTGTGAATTCGCCTTAATCTTTGACAAGGAAAAAAATAAATCATACAAGTAAAGAAAGAAATAATGCAGATGAAATTCGAGAATTTACCGCTGCACAAATCATTAGCACTGCTTTCAGAGATAGTAAATGAGTTCTCGTAAAGGAGTTTTATTAGGTGACAAAACTATAAAGAAATGTTTATACATTACTATATATCGCTATGTGTACAGTTTGAAACGGTGAAAGGAAACTGATACTCTGATACATTTCTTTTCTACAAGTTAAAAAAAAATAATAGTTTTGGAATAAGGCTTCCAAAGATTGAACTTCATTATGATTTCTGTTTCTTTCTACACATTTGAAGACACATCAGCATAGTCGACGTTCATATAGTGATGCTGATATGCAACGAGTTATGACTGAAGTGACTTGAAGTAATGGCTTCCAGACTGGCTGTTTAATTTGGCACGGTTATGAACAAAACACAAAGATAGTATATTAAAACTGGAACAAATGTATTTATGACAATCTTCATAAATAGGATTTTCACATGAGAATCCTCATATAGCCTTCATCATTTATTCATATATGAATAGGGAAATATACACAGAAATATTCATGTAACTAAAAATTCATAGAGATATAGTGTATTAGATAAAAGTGAGTCAAGCTGCTCTGTTTTGTGCTAAATGATAAATGTTTTGTAGTGCTTTGTATACTGAGTTTGTTTGGTAGAAAGAATTTGGTCATTCCAGCGATATTTATTTGTTATTCTGTTAATCGAAAAGGTTTAAAAGCGCTGAGACGAAGTTTTTTATGTGCACTTACTATTCTGTGATCGATGTTTAGTTCTACACTGGTGTAAACTCTTCAATTTTGAGCTGATCTCACCCACTTTCCATTGATTAAAATATGATCAATTTGAGGTCTTCTTCTATTTGGATTTTCCCAGGACCATTAATTTCAGGTTTGTGTGGAAATTTGCTCTGTAAATTGACAAGATTATGAAGTTGCATAGTTCAGCTAGAAGATATCCATTTTCATTTATTGTATTGTACATGAAGGCCCTATATTTTTGTGTGTGTGATATTCTACTTGTGCATTGAAATCTCCACCTATGATATGGAGATTATGTGTTGGGAGAGTGTAGAAAGAGTCTGAAAGTTGACTGAGAAAGCATTTTTGGAGTTTTTATCTGAAGTCTCAGTGGGTGAATAGGTATACAGGTTATTGCGTCTTTTGGGTTATAGTATAAATTTATTGCCATTATTCTCTCGTAGACTTTGGAGATAGATGAGATGTGACTATAGATCCTTTTGTTGACTAGGATTCCAATTCCTGCATTACCAGATTTGTCTGCTGATGTATAGATGAAAGTCCATTTTTTGCAATTTAATGTGACTTCATTCCATTCCAGACCTGTTCTCCACAGAAGGTGCAAAGTTCATGAAATTTTCCAGATTTCAAGAGAGTACGAATATTGTAAGTGGATATAATGAGTGGCTTTCTCCAGAGTTAATGTTTCGAGTGTCTACCTCTTTCTGCTTCAGCTTGTGGGCTTCCTTGAAGGCTTTGACCGACAGATTTCATAACTTCTCTTTGAGAAAGAGGAATGAAAGTTGCACCTACATAATCTTTCCATAATATTATATACAGGGTGTTCGGGATAAATTTGACAGTTTCGTAAGGAAAAAGAAAATCTTCTTTGTATCTATTAAATTTAATGAATTGACAAAAAAACATTACAGGCAGAGTTAATTACAATACTATCAACAAGATTTACTCAAAATAACCACCATTAGCATCGATCACAGCTTCAATTCTGCTTCGGAACCTCGAACAAGCTGATGCTACAGTCTCCCTGGGAAGGGCCGCAAAAACTGTTTTAATTTTATCCATTAACTGGGCTTTTGTATTACTGGAAGTGCGATTGGTGTCTTTTTCAACTGCGCCCCATACAAAATAATCCATGGGGTTAAGGTCTGGGGAGTTTGGAGGCCAAACATTTGGACTGGTGAAGTCGTAGAAATTTTCAGACAACCATTTTTGACTTTTCCCAGAGGTGTGGCAAGGGGCCGAATCCTGCTGCCATACATACGGCCTACCATTGGCTACCCTTCTTATCCAGGGCTTGACTACAGTTAGCAACTCCACGAACAAAGCCCGAATTCCAATGCCAGGGTTCTTCAACACCTGTTCCTGCAGATTTGCGAGGAATTCTGCTGTACGAACGCAATCAGATCGTCTGCTAGGGATCTTTCTTCTTGCTACATCCTCGTAGTCACCATTGCAAGTCTCTAGTTCATGCCTGATTGTTTTTACTGTATTCAGGGAGCATTGGGCAGCAGTCGTAATATCCTTATTTTGATGGCGGGCACGAATCATCATGATACAAGTTATTTTCTTCGATGATTCAGGTGGGTTCCAGCTATCCATCCTTTCTGACATCTTGTATATGAATGAAGAAGGGTCCAAACTTTTAAATGAAGAGAAGTGTGTGTTAATACATGTAACTTACGGAAAAATATAATTAATTATAAATATGTCAAATTTATCCCGAACACCCTGTATATATATATATATATATATATATATAGCGTGTTGTGGATTCTCACGAAAACTGCCTTTTTAAAAGGTATAGCTGGGGAATAGAGAGAGAGAGAGAGAGATCTTTAAGTGCCGTCTACAATACAGGGAAGAGCCATTCTATGCACGTGCTATCCATGAAGTATATACACCACACCCATTATGACAAAAACAGAGATAATTTCAATGCAAGAAAAAAATAAAGGAAAATGTAAGAAAAGAAAAAGCTATTCAGTAGACAAGTAATATCTGTTCGGTCAACAAGCTCTAAAAGCTAAAGATAAGAAACGAGGGATTCGTTATCAGCAACTTCTCTTCCCCCTTCCTCCAAATAACCCGGAGGGGCCAGTTATAGCGGTCACAGTGTAGTCAGCAACTGTTCAGTGGGATGCCTATTGTGATATGATATCTTATCAGTTGTAACCTTAAAATAGCATCTGACGTCCTGGGTCTTGCTGTGTGTTGTGTGTGTGTGTGTGATACGCATGACTCACGTTCGGGCAGTCTACTAGAGTGCTTGACGAGAAGAACGCTGCCTCTCCGTCACGTACACGACAAGGTTTACCTCATTGTCGAACAACCCCGAGGTCGTGAGCTAGTTTGATTATATTTTGTTTTTATTTCAATAGTTGGGCAATAAAGATTATTTCAAAGCGACCCACCCATGGTCTAAATAACCAATGGGTTCCTCCCAGTGATAGTTCCAGCCTTAGTGCGTGCGTGTGCGTGTGTGTCGGTAGTTTATCAACCCAGACAAAGAGATGGAAAAAAATATTACTGGAAAAATTCCGTGAAAGCCTATTCATTTCATGATGAATACAAAAGATAGACGAATATGTATTTATATATTTTCCAACTGTGTGTTGTGTATATATATATGTCTGCAAAAATCAAATGGATTTTTCATCTGATTTAGCATTCTACTATGTGATGTGAATCAGCATTAAACATCTCATAGAGTGGAATGTTATTATGAAGAATGCTACCTGTCCATTTTATTTTAGAATACGGATGTTTGTTATAGTACTTATACACAACGATCATATAAATATTTTGTCAAACGTTTTCATTATGCTTTGTTTTCTCTCATCAATCGATTTCAACAATAAATAATTTTACAGTTTTTGTCTCATATCAGCAGAAGTTTTCCTTGTATCTTTCATTCAGTTTTGTCCGAGTTCTCATAGCATCCCACTCATTTTGTTCTTGTTTTTGTTTTGTTTTTTCGTGCCGTATGAAAAAGAAGAAATATCCATTTCTCCTTTCCTTTGCCATCAATTAATAATCAGTCCATTTATTATTTCTAGAATATGTTTTTTTCTAGAATATGAGTTTGTGAAAGAGCATCCGTATCCCACTCTATTTCGACGAAGCTCTTTAGTTGGAAAGACTGGATTCGAATTCCATCTAGGACTCGAAGAATTTTCATAAAGGTTTTATAATGTATCCAGTATCCAAGAGAAAATACAATAAAAATAAAACTGTTTATTCAGCCAGCTTTCTACGATCTGTGGCCTACATCACCAGGAACAAAAATCATAAATTGGAAACCAGAAATATTTTATAGGCTGCACAAGACTGGCCACCATATCCAAAAATTGTGGTCACGAAGTCATTCTAACGAAAGCCTCAGTCACAAATTCTGTCAAATTTCATATTGCCATAGCGAAGTTACTGCAATTTATACATATTCTACACATTTTATCCCTTCGTGTCTCCCTACAAATGAACTGACTTAAACGAAAAATTAATGTGGATCGACATAATTTTATAAGAATTCCAAATACGAATTTAAATTCAATCCAGCTAGCTAGAATTCAATAATAACTGGCACAATTCTTTACTGGTGTAGATATACGTAGGTATGGATAGAAGGACAAATGAATTTAATTTTATTATATATATATATATATATATATATATATATATTTTTTTTTTTTTTTTTTTTTTTTTTTTTTTTTTTTTTGCAAAATGCACATATAATAATTAACTTTTCAAAGTAGGGTTTGATCAAAAACGTACTTTGGTGCCTTAACGTCAAGTTGAAATCTAATCTCGTGAAAAATAACATCGATACGTCAGTGATGAATTAGTCTGTTGGCTTTTTTTTTTTTTTTTTTCAGCGGGGAAGGGAATTATATAAAGAATTGGTTCTTTTTGTTATTATGAGAAATAAACGCGTGCATTACTGCGTTTTCCCCGATATACTCTATATATGCGTTTCTTATTATTGCTTTTCATCTGCTAGTTTTATCCATGAAATATATCATTCGTGTGAATCTGACCCACGAAAGTTTTTATACTTGTCATACATTTTTACTGTCATGGATGGATTAAAGGTTAGATAATGCTGTTCTCCTGATTAGAGAACAAATATAATGCTTTTTCAAGTTCACTTCAGGCCTTTAGCAAGCAGAATCATGAACTCAAATCAGGAGAAGAAAATTTTCTTCTGCATAAAGACTTTTCACAAACATTTATGCCACTGTGGGATTTCAACCCACTACCTGTTAAATGAAGAGCAAATACGCTTTCTACTCATGTCTGGCATGCTACTGTCCATTTGATATTTGAGTACAGCTTCTATATTGCACATTAATTGTTTTAATCTTCATGTCTGCATAGTAGTTTATAATTGGATTTCAGTTTATTTCAAAATCTTTCAATTTTAAGTTACGTTAGAGATTGCTATAGTGAGTCATCTTGTTTTGATTATATTAGCTTCACTATCCAAGAATTAAATTTTATGCTGATTAGTATTGTTTTTATTGGTATTTGGAATATTCTTCACCCTCGCTTTTTTTTCCTCCAGCGACGTCAATGTGGTTTTTTTAAATATTTGCCATTTTAGCTAATATCATTTATCCTCTTACTGGCCCGCTGACAATGGAAGATATTGTATATTATGTTTGTAGATGAGAATGTTCACAGGCCGGTTTGTCTATTTTGGCAAAGAAAAATCCTACGAATTTTGTATTAGAATTGGTTCACTCATCTTTAGTTGAAAAGCCTTTAGAATTCCTCACATCGCGAAGATGAATACTCATTTAGACCTTCTTAAAATTTCTGAATTGGTATTATCACTTAGTTAGTACGAAATTTCATTTAGTATTATCATTTAGTAAATTACGAAAGTATCACCTAGTATTATCATCTAGTAAATTATGAAATATATGTCAATGCTAATTGAAATATATTTCGTAATTTACTAAAATGTTACATTTTATTCAATTATTATTACTATTATTTCCTTTTTTATTCCACATCTAATCGTAATAACTGCCAGAATGAACATATTTGTGTACTCTTTAAATGTTACATGTATGTTGATCATATTTATTTCTAAAACTTCTTTTATTCAGTTCGTTTCACATGTCTTCTTTTAGTTAGGGACGTTTAGGAAATAAACTCAATAATGTTATTTGCGGCTCTTATTTCAGATTATATCATTACACTTGTATTCGTTAGTGTTGGTGAGAGGATATAAAAGTGACAGAATTTCCACTGCCTATATGTACATATTGAGATGGGAATGCGTTACAAAAATTTAATTTTGAGCGCATTCCTACACACCCTGAACCAGTTTTTTTTTTCCCTTCCCTTTAGGTGATTTTATGTATATTGCTAATAGGAGGTCACGCGTAACTGGTTAGTGAAGCATGTTCGCAGCTTTGTAATACTGCACTTTTTTTAAACAGATGAAAGTCTAATTAATTCATCCAAATGTTAGAAAGCATGCTGAAATAGTACTTGTAGTCGTACTTTGAGCCAAATTAGAACACACACACACACACACACACACACACACACACACTATGTAACCATCTATCTATCAGGTCTGTGACGTCGGTGTACTTTAGATAAAGAGGACAGTATCGCGACCTATTTGTGAAAAGCTTGTTACTCCACGAATCTTGTAATGACTAATAGGAATAATAATGTCAACTTAACCTAAATAGATGATTTAACTCTAATTGCTGTAGACAGTTGGGTTAAAAGCTTTGAGTTTATCACTGGTATTTTTATGTGACAGTAAATGCAAATCAGCAAACTGTGCGTGTGTGTGCGTGCGTGCGTGCGCGCATTGTTAGTCATTATAGCGCCTTTTTCATATTCTTACTTTTTTCGTTGTTTTGTCAGTTGTTATCATATATAACTGAAATCATAACATGGTTGAAACTGATTGTGGAGATCACTGCAGCGATCGGGTTCCTTGAAAATTTTCAGCAAGACTAGACTCTAAAAGACTTACAGGTTGCAGGTTTCACAGTACTATAGTTTTATCATGAGAACTAATTTTCGATAGAATTTTTAACTCCTAGCTTAAGTAACTACCTACTTTGATAGTAGTCATAAATTATTGCGATTATATGAATGGAGTAAGAAGAAGAAAGAAAGAATAAATCATTTTTTATATGTAAATAATCATCCCCCCCCCCATACACATATTCCGCTTCTGTCTAACTGTACGAAAGTTATAAATGATTTATTGTAATTTATTGTAATTAAATATATTGTAATGTATATTCGTTCCGTAATCAGTTGAAATAAGTTTGAATTAGATTGCTGCTGTGTCTTGATGTTTATTGCTTCATCATACAATATTGCTAATCTCTTATTTTTCTTTACTTCATAA
The DNA here is from genome assembly GCF_054136105.1 of Typopeltis vanoorti. Classification (NCBI taxonomy): domain Eukaryota; kingdom Metazoa; phylum Arthropoda; class Arachnida; order Uropygi; family Thelyphonidae; genus Typopeltis; species Typopeltis vanoorti. The sequence goes on along the minus strand of NC_143554.1, from coordinate 73,563,211 downwards.
AAAAATTATAACTTGAAATCATTTTGCTAATCCCGAGCGTCTTTTTTTATCTTTTTATATGGTAATCAGATATATAATATGGTCTGTAAAAGGCATACATAACACTGATACTTGAATTTTTGTATACTTTATTGAAATTATAAGGTAGTTAAGATTTTTGTCGTGTTGTTTCAGATGACATTTTTGCCGTATATTTTCACGTTCTAAATCTATATATAACGAAGAGTGCTCTGCCATTACCATTTTGACCAACGAAAACAAAAACAAAGAAAAAAAATCCTAAAATCAATATCGAATTGCCATTTGTTTCTTTAGTTATATGATGGGAACAAATATTTCCAGTAGTTTAATAGGCAGGATAATAAATATCATTGTTTTGTATTCCGAGTACATACAATGTTTTTGCCTTAAAGTAGCATAATTAAAAGTTATGAAAGTGATATATCATAAGGAGTTCTAAAACTTTATTTATCTTGTCACGTTAAAAGACACTAATTCTACCCAGTGTACAATTTGTCTTTTATTAGTGCTGCTTTTGTTAGTGAAAGCTTTAATTAGAAGCAATAATAAAAGGCGAGGATTCATTGCAGATCATCTGTTTTATGTAATATCAAAACTCACAATGAAGGGTCGTATCTTAGTAAGCTTTCGATCATTTTCGAAACATTTTTGTAAAGTTTCCAAGCGCAAACCTTGTTTCTTGCTTGATGTATAAGCGGATATTTGAATCCTCCCAGGATCTTTTCTTCTTTTTCCTTACTATTCCTCCAATGCTTACGCTTCTGAACATCTTGTTCTTGAGAGGTCGGGAAAGTCCCGAAAAGAGAACAAAATGACCAAATATAATAAATAAGTGATTTCTCATTTCATTTAATCTTTTGATGTATTTTTCGTAGATTAGTTTATGTTGATCCGTTTATAAAATATATACGGGGCTTGTGGAAATTTTTCTTGTGGTTTAGTGTATCCTCAATGTTACAACTGTTATGAAAATGACATAAAATGATTGAGAAACACAGAGAGATCGTAGTCCTCTTACAAAGCAAATTGTCAAAGATAATTTCTATGCAAACTCTGCACGAAACGGTTATTTTAGAAATGAAGATGATATCCACAAAACAGAATTCTATATTTGGGGATGGTCTTTTTTCTGTTTCCATTGCCAATATCTATGTGTAAACCTTTCAAGAAAAAAAGCTCTGCGTACCTACTGTCTGAAATCGTAGTTGGTGGCGTATTTTTGCTTTGAGGTCATGGAACACTTCACACTCTGCAGAATTTTATAGTTCATTTAAACAACAAATATCCACATCACCATTGAGCAGGAAATTCATGGATCTCTCTATTTCCTAAGATGTTAAATAAGAGAATAATCAACGCATTCATTATAACAATCTAACACATTGCATGAGATACATTCATACACAAGATGTGTATGAGTACATTCATATGACATACATTCATACGACAAAAACCTTGGTATTATTATCTAATTAGTACTCTGTAATTATACCGCCTATTCGTTTTTCGTTTGACTTCCAAATGACCAATTTCTCCAAAACCTGGATCCGGATCGTTCATCTACAAGGAAACGAAGACCAATGGCGGCTCAGTAATTATCACTATTAAATCCCGAAAGAACGTAAAATTAAAACCACAACCATAATTTAGGTCCATAAAACCTTATCTCCCATCTGTAACACGTTCCTACCGTCGGTGAACTCTACGATAGTTTTTTATTAATTTTTATATTTTATTGTATTTTTATTTATTTTTTACGTAGTCCGGAAACCCTCTGCTCTAGAGACAAACATCGAACTTTTTCAATCCGCTTAAGACTCCAATGAGCGGGATGGTGGTCTCAGACAAAACAATGAAAAGCATCTCCCACCTAAAGACAAATATCCATGGCTTCGCGGAATTCGAATCCGCAGGCTGTTGGTTGGAGAGCGGATATGCTAACCACTTGGCCATCCTGACCGGCAAGTCCAGAAAGTATCATCCAGTAAAACAAGTTCCCCGAAATCGAAACCTGTCAAGATTATTAAGACACGCAATCAAATGCAAATGTTTACCACTCACATACGAGTGTTAAGCCCGTCCAAATCGTTTTGTTACCTCTCTTTTTATTCTAGTTCCTGTCACATTTTTGTCACACATATGAGAGCAATACATTTCTTTCGTAACTGCAAACATTCAAAAGCTAGGAATAAGATAGCAAATGATCATCTTTAAAAAAAAAAGTTGCAGATATTCAACTCCAAATAATACATTCCATTTATATTTGTGCGCATTTTGTGTCCAGATTTCTTCCGCTATATCCGCAATCCTCCTCAGTGTTGGACGATATAAACAACACAGTTTCGGATCATTTTTCACTTGAATTCGTCCTTTTCCTCACGCCGAAGAGCTTCATACCATTGTTTTATTATATGTTCAGTTAAACATATTTTATCTATTATCATCACTGGCCAACACCCATACACTGTACAACTTCGAACACACCGAACTAATTTCTCATTAGCTCCTTCATTCCATCCACCTCTATTCTTTGGAAAAGTCTGCCCATACTATTTTTCCCATTGAGTACAACTTCCCACTTTTTAAGAAACATATCAACAGGCTACACAACTCCTTAATCATTTGCCCACACATGGCACTGTAGTGTTATAGGCCTTGTGACCTTTCATGTGTGGGGTCAACAAAAAATTCATAAAAAAACAAAACTCCGAAATGAGTTGTTTTCTTTAGCATTAGTTTTGAATCAACTGATACTCCTAGATATCCATACAAATATTATATCCGTTAGTTCAATGTATTTTTGGAGCAGTTTGCCTTTTCAGGAGGAAAATTCCTGAATTTTTAGGGATTTTCCCTAAAAAAAAAAAAAAAACACTTCATCATAACTCGTTCTTAATTGCAATGTCCTAGAAAATATTTCTTCGTACTCTTCACAGGATACAAACTTAGGTCTTTCACATCCAGGAAGTGCATGTCCTGACTTCACCACGCAGGTAACATGTCTCCTATGTTACACCCACAAGTTTCTAAAAACTGACAGATTTCTAATGGGAGTCCTTTCACAATTTTACCGGATATTTGTAAGCTCGCAATTTCTTTTAAGCAACATGACATTGTTTTGTTAATCCACTTCATTGTAACACTAACATTTTAGTTAACGAAGCTTTGCGAAAGAGATTTTTTTAAACTGTTGAACCTCTCGAAATTTTAAACACATGTTTCAAACTGGAAAATGAGGTCCTCAACTAATTCCATAGGTCTGGATTGAGTTCCTTCTTCTTTCACCATCGGTGATTTATTCATTGTCAATTTGTTCATGTGTCATAGTTCTGAATAACGTGCTGCTTGAAAATTGCGTTAATCTCTATGTAAGCGTCACTGAATTAAAATGATTCTTATTTTATATTCACTCACATGTGCTTTACAATGGAACTCGAAGAAAATAAAAACTTTTCATTAATCATACAAAAGAATGCCTAACGGCAGTTTTTTCTTGATTTCTAGAAAACCAACTTATATTGAGCTCAGTTTCATACATCATTCCATCACTTAATCTCTTAGATGGTGAAATGCTAAACGATAGTATAATCAACTTTACTGTGATATTTTATACTCCAGAGTCTATATGCTATTCAGACGTACTTACTTTTTCTGTTAATCTTCATTTAAACTCTGTTTAGAATCTCGAAAAGAGAGTAGAACTACCGTCACAGGAGGAAGTCACATTTCAGAATTCCATAACTTATTTGCACTTTTCTCCCTCTCTCTCTCTCTCTCTGCCTAGGTCAACAAAAGAACTATATTCTACAAAATAGAAACTAAGAATGTACAAACTTTTGTGCAACTGTGGTGAGGCTTACATTCACCAGACTGTCAAATCATTAGAAATCCGACATGCAATAATGTTCCGATGTTCTAAAAAAAAATAAAAAAATTCTGGGCTAAGTAGTTGTGAAGGGGAGAGCCTCTGTAGCTTAGTTGGTTTAGATGAGCCCATTGGTTGGTAAGACCCGGGTTTCAATTCCGTCTATTACGTGAGGAACCTATCAAGTGTTTTTAATCAAATGGTGAATTAGCCGGTCTCATACGGTGGTAAAGGTTTTTTTTTTTTTTTTTTCTTCTGGAAATTCGGGTTTTTAGTCCCTCAAAACAGGCAAATCGCCGAAAGAACACACGCAATATTCAGACATAGGACACTTTGGGAATAAAGATTAACTGGCTTATTCCATCAAATATGGTTTAGAACACCTGCGCAGTGAAGTGTGGGTGGTCTGCGCATAAGCGTAAATCAGGAAGGAAGGAAGTACTGGGAAGACATACATAACAACAGATGGAATGAGTCCATGGTGCCTTATGTCTCCAGCCGATGACTGATTTAGAAGATATTTAAAATTAGCACTGGAAGGTACAAAAAATATTTATTAATTGTTAAAAGAAATAATGATCTTAATCGACATACGAACAGTAGTGGTAAATGAATGCAAGACTTGTAAACTTAGTCGCTTTTATCTAAGAATGTCACACACGGTGTAGTGATTTAAAGATCCATAATACGAAGGGAATCAAAATTTTGAAAGTATATGATCAAAAGTAAATTGAACAAATACTACTACTATATTTGTATGTTTCGGGCCTCATTTCACGAAAGAAAACAAATCTCGACTATATATACTGAATAACAGGAAGTTTTGTATTTTATACATTAAAGAGCTCTTAAATTTCTTTGTTTCTTTTTTGTACATTTTTTCTTTAATTTTTCAGTAATTTTAAAATTTCCAAACTTAAAATTAATCTGAGGAAGTGTCCTTTTTCTGACCTAGTTAGGAATATTTAGTAAACAAACCCATTCTGTAATAAGATTCATTAGCTTTAATTTTTTTTTTTTTTTTTTTACTTACACTTTTTTTGAAGTATTTTGTATGCTCTTAATGAAATGATATTTCCTATCTCATTCCGGAAGGATCCTTTGATCATTCTAACCTAAGGTGAAGAACCTTTACGAGCTTTTACTTGGACATACCTGGAAACTCGGGTTTTTCATCCCTGAAATACCCAAGTATACTCCTGGAGTATACTTGGCAAATAATGAGTTTCAAGAGTTTAAAACTTCTTCACTTATCAAGTTAAAAGTCAGAAACTTGTTTAAGAGTATGTAAAACAAGTATCCTTGGCAAGTACTTGTCTTAAAGGCCAGAAAAAGACTAAAGGAAAAAAATAGACGAAGATATTTAATTGCATACGACTACAAAGAATGCTATTTATGTGTAATGCAAAATGTATTTATAAGCATAATGAATTGACATTTCCAAGTATAAATAAACAGTTTTATTGAATTAATAACATAAAAAGACCATCTGTTTTCCTAACCATATATCTAGAACGGGTGCTCCGACCTAGTGCGATTTTAAACGAAAATGTTTAGATTACCATGAATCCGATCACAGATGGGTGGGCTTAAAATTTCATTTTATTCTTTTGCTAATAACTGCAGTGCTGCCTGACTATGGGAATGTTCCATTTTGTATTTATTTATTTTATTATTATTATTATTTGGTATGTGTGGGGAGAGATTACGTGTGCTTAACTGTGCTTTAATTGAAAAGATAAAGTATGCTGACATCTATTTACTGTTAGGTAATGAGTGAGAGAGAGAGAGAGAGAGAGAGAGAGAGAGGTAGCTACTGTTAAGGGATACAGACCACAAATTCCCGATCTTATTGCCTCGAATCGAAGCTTATCTTAGTGTACACCGACGTCTTCAAGAAACTGGTATTTTATTGCATTTGGTATTGTATCTGAACACGACGTTAATCACTAGGTACAACAAACTTGTTTCGAGCGGTACAGTGCAGCGGAATAAATGCTTGGCGAATATCAATATGTTTCCGATTGTTAATCGGAGAAGGAAAAAAAAAAATTTGAAAGGCACTGGGTAAAGAATATTGACATCTGTACAGTTTTCAAGAAGTACACTTTGGAGAGGCACGTTGTAACCGCAAGTGTACTTTTGTCGTTGAGTTCTTGCAAATCCTGATGTATGCCAATATAAAGATACATTTCATTTAGATGAGGTGACGTTTATTCGATAGAATGAATGATACTCGAAATGAGTATTGGTTGAAATTCTCATATCTTCATGCAACAGTTTTCAAATGTCAGTGCTTGAGAAAAATTTGGTCTGGATAGAAACCATTTAATCGGACCATACATATTCGGCGATCTTCACTCAGTGGAAGAAACATATCCTTACATTTTTTAACGAGTTGCTGTGACTTTCGGAGGATGTTAATTTATTATTTATTGTGTGGACAGCTTATTTTCCTTATGATGTAGCTCCTCTGTATAATTTTCAACTGGTTTCCGACTATCTGAACGGTCACTGTTCTAAATATTGGATCGCTCGAGGGATGTCCTTATTCTTGGCCAGCTAGCTCTACCGACCTTACCTATTTGACTATTGCATCTAAGGGTTACATGAGAGGGTAATTATATTTGCAAAAATTTAACGATAGCAATGCACTACTTATAGATAATTTTGGACTGTTGACCACATTCGAAATGGTCAAACAACAATCGAGCAAAGCCAACATTATCCAAGTAGAAGGCACACGTTTTGAGAAACTATTATAACAGGTTTATTGCTGATCGTGTCTTAAAATAACTGATTTTCCAACTGAATTTTTCAAGTTCTCTGGCTTTTTGCTACTTTAGTTTTCAGTAAAGCTAAAAGTTCTTCTGTTGGAGACACACACACACTAGGGTTCATATTCTTTCCGGAATGCAAAGATTTTTTAGCAGGGTTTATCAACTATTGAGTCAGCCACATACAGAGATAGCCGGAATTTTCTTTCTGGAGATTTGGGTTTTTCATCTTGTAAAGCAGGCAAATCGGCTAGGAAAATATAGGCAGTTTACAGACATAATACATTATTTTCGCAGCCTTATTAGTTTCGGCCGTAATTCCAAACATCATCGAACACAATAACAGCCAAAAATTCTCTATTGAACGATTGAGATTATTGTAGTAGAATTAATTGATATACATTTCAAAACCTGATTAAATGTATCACTGGTGTTGAATATTAATTTGATGTTGCTATATTCTGGAACGGAACATACTCATTGTTCCCACATTTTACTTTCAGATTTACTATAAAAGTTTTCATTTTCTTTTGATACAAATGCAGTTCTTAGTTCCCCTTTTGTGATCACTGAGTTAACATATATGCACCCATCAATTGTTTACTTGAAGAGTTCTCATTTACAAATTATCAAAATACGCAGTCTTGATTAGTCAGTACCGATGATGCCATATATTTACGAAGATCTTGATTTCAATCTGTCCCAAACCGGGATCGAAATTTAGCTAGTTTCATGAGGAAATATCAGAATTTTTCATATCGAAACATTCAATTTACCGGCAAAAATACATTTTAACCTATAATAATAAATTAATTTAATAAAATTATACCATACCTAAATATCGGATACACGGAAGTTTAGCAACTTCGAGCCTCCAGCAAAATCAGCTTCTTTACTTGGTACTGGAATCCGACGTATTATTATGAAAATTTCTGTTTCTATGTACTGATCTAAAATGGAAAGTAGTTCATCATTTCTTTCTTGTATATGAAGTCGTAACTATTGTGACATCTCTATATCAGACATTACAGGAATTCGAATTTGCATTTTAAGTAGAAAATTGTTACGGACAAACTTGATATATTTTCTGTTCTGTTCAGCATATTTTATCAACTGATTATCTTTCCCACGATAAAGAGCCAAGAGGCTGTTTTTCCGGCAGCGTAAATTAAGTTAAGGGGATAATAAATCCCTCATTATTTTAAAGCCGGATACGAAACTCGGAGATCGAAATCTAAGAGTTTCATGCCGAAGAACTATCGGCGAGTCCAAGTGATGACTTACGCTTGAACTCGCCGATAGTTCTTAGGCATGAAACTCTTAGATTTCTATAGATTTCGATCTCCGAGTTTCGTATCCAGCTTTAAAATAGTGAGGGATTTATTATCCCCTTAACTTGATTATCTTCCCGTTTTTAATAAATGTAAATTCCAAATATGTTGACGTTTTTCTGAGAATTTAAAATAGTTCTTTATGTAAATTTAATCGTGCATTTTGTTATGCAATGCATACACAGCAATGTAACGGGGACTGTTGGCGCACACTCATTTTTGTTTAATTTCCTTTCAAAAAAACTCTCCTATCCCATCGATGAAATTTCTCACATTGTTACTTTCTTAAATTTTTTTGAAAGAAAGCGTTGCCTACTTTAACACAGATGTTCATCCACGTGTCTGTTACAAAACGATGAGGAAACTATAATAAGTGATGTTAATGATTAATCAATTACTTAATAAGTAATTAAGTAATCGTATAAATATTTTTATTAGAGAAAGTATCAAAATAATCAGGAATTCATTATTAAAAACGTTAAAAAAAATAACATACTTAAGTGTATCAGGGGTTTAGGTAGGCACCGTTCGACACAGCAGAGATTTTCCTTTCTTTCTTTCTTTCTTTCTTTCTTTCTAAGGTTAATAACCTATTAATGACACTTCCGAGTACTAATGGTCGCAAAACGTCACGTTATCACAGAATAGTTTATTGAGAAATGGATGGAATAGAATTTTTTTAACTTTAAACAGAGGAAGAAATGTACCTAAATATAAATACTTGGAAAAATCAAATCCTCGAATGGGGTTAGATTGTAGGAAGGAGGTTAAGTGTACATGCGGCCTATATTTCTCTCTAAACTGGGTCAGCCTGTCAAAGGATTTTGAAGACAAACAACGACCTGGTACATTCCCAAGCCTCTATACATTCTAGTGCAGGAAATCGTAAACGGCAAGGTGACATGAACAATGGTGATTAACTGGCGCTAGTTAATATCGCTGTTCGGATAGTCTGTGACTATGTTAATAATAAATATGGTGTATAGAAGAAGGTATGGCAATAAACACGAGGTCATGAGTACAGAAATTTGATGTTGTTACCATACATTTGTGGGATAAATAACAGCGAGAGAGAGAGAGAGAGAGTTGTCCTTTGGTTCCAAAAATTTCGTTTTAATTAGCAGGAAAATTTAATGAATTGTTTACTTCATCAGTTATTGTAACAATATTTGCTTTTTGCTAATGCTGTTTGTTGAAAATTTGCAAGTATAATATTTCTTTTTATTGCGTTGAGTTGTAGCCATGGTTTGATTTTCTTTTCTCCCATAAAAGTATTAGCTATGTCTACGGTCTCGTAGGAAGAGCTCCTTCGGGCTAACCATATTATAACAACTTCAGCCCACTAAAAGTGTTTAGAGAAATTTTACGAGCTCTCATTTAAAGGTTACTCAAATTTCTATTCCATCCTTGTAGGGAGGATGTGGTTTGAAAGAGGTCGTAAATGTGCTAATTTTTAATAAGAATGAATGGTTTTCGGAAGTCGTAATGTTAACGATAACTCCTTTTTAGAAAGTGCGAGATCATAAGCAAATCAGAGTTTTTAAAAACTTAAAAATTTGATATTATAATAATAATAAGCGTTGGATGATGTGTTTCTGAGTGTTGTTAGAGCATGTAAACTCTAAACAACATATTAATCATTTCATAAGATTTCAATACAAAAAAAAATCTTTTCTTTCCACTGAAAAACATTTTATTATATTATTTTTTTAGAAAACTGAGAGGTGCTAACTTTTCCCCTTTCTCTTTCACTATAATAAAAATATCGAAACATGATCAAGAGTATATGCATTCGAAAAACTCGAACTTTTTTTTCATTGGTATCAACGGAATTCAAATTGTAGTCCTTTCCCTAATAGTCACGTGCCGCCAACTTTAAATAGAGGACTTACTACAATGGCCTTTCAGTTTATGATCTCACTCAAGCTACTCTAAGCTTTGCGGTTGCGCAACAGAGCATACCAGTCCATTTAATGCAGGATTACATCCGCACATAATCTCAACTGCCGTGAGGTCACATAGCATAATCTTGATAATTGGTGCATCTAACAATATTAATTCCGTACTTGAAGGGAAAAGTCATTACGAACATAGAGCCAGTTGGTAAATTTTCAGCTACAGAGTTTCAGTGCAGACGAATTCTGCCATTATATAACATGTATTTAGGGGTGAACACAGTGTCTAATTTTAGTACCAAATACAGGTAATAACTTTCTCAAACGAGACTAGTGTTGTCGATACACGTCATATTGAGATGATTTCATGAACCCGCTTCTTTTTAGCAGCTGCAGAATTTTCAATGCGAGTTATTTATTCTCAGTAATTTATTGATTTTGCCATATCTCATTATGTTCAGGAAATATCACACTTCAAAAGGCCCATTGTTGCTGCCCTTTAAAGAGTGATATCGACATGGTACGGTACGGTAAAACTGTTAGAAGTAGTGATATATGACATCTGACTATCCCAGGCAGCATGCAATCAGTGGTGATTCCACCAAATTCTAATATGGGGGCTGAGGGATAAGTCCATGTTGTTGTTTTTAGGATTACATTCAAGTTGCATCCACAACTGAAGTAATTGCGTCTTTCAATTTCGTGTTCCCCGGAATTTTTGGCCATTTTTACTTGGGCTTAGGGAAGAAAATCTCTTCTGCCTCCATATATGACCAATTGGTTCACTTTCACATGAAAAGTCTATAAATGCCTCCCATCTTCGACGAGATCGGAACTTAGGGCCTCTCACGCAAAGAGCATGTATATCGTTTTGTTTCATATAACTTATATGATATAAGAACTGTTATATATAATCCCCTCTTTATTTTCTGAATTGCTAATATAATATTGATGTAGGCTCACCGATTTAGTGTTATACTACCATTAAAAAGATTTGTGATTTGGTAATTACAGAGCATGCTTTTAGTTTTATTTGCGACTTGTTATGTTCCTTTGTATTTAATATTGGATAATCAGAAAAAGAAGTATTTTTGTATTCATAGCATAAAAAATCCACTCCGTTTGTATTTTGGATTCATTGGCGTTATTTCTCTAATTTGGCCTTTTGTTGTTGTTGTTTTTGTTCTCTTTACCACAGTGGCTGCATATTACAAATTTCGTAATCAAATGCAATTAAAAATCTTGATACGACCTGCTTATAAACATATAGGTATTTTATCCAGAAAAGATTAAAATAAATAAATAAATAAACCTCTCCATATTTCTTAACCAAGCAAATGGAAACAAACAATATGAGAAACTAGTCGCCGTAGAGTTTCTGATAGTTATACGAAATTTTGCATTTTCTACATATTGCACTGCATATATTTGAAAGATACGAATATTCTGATGACGACAGGTTTAATGATGTAATTCGTGGATTGCTCAGTGTGTGAACAGTGGATAGCCTCCTTATCTTCTGTACCAGTACTTGAGCGCAACACAGTTATGTCTTTAATCCCATCTCTTCCATATAAACAAGTTATTTGAAGGACCTGGATTCGATTAAGTTTTGGATGCGAGGAACTTTTATAATGCCTTTCTGATTTAACTTCTAACTCAACTTGATGGATAGTTGAGTTAGTAGTTATTTTATCCACTGGATAATAATTATTTTATCCGTAAAATAGACATCCGGCTCGAGACAATTACAACTAATTAATTGACATGGTACATTTGACTCTACGAGATTCTAATTTAGGGCTTTTCACCTCAAAAAGCAAGTATAGTTTTTTGTTTAATTTAAGAACAGAGTTATATATGATCCCTTCTGCATTTTCTGAATTGTTGATATAATATTGATGTATGCCTCGACCTCTTTCTTTCCTAATTCCAAGAAAGAAAAGCATAGCAGAAACTGGGCATAGATTCATTTCGTCTTATGCCTTGTCCATTTGTAGATATCTTCTCAAAAGCTGTCAAAACTCCTACGCATGGTAGTAGTCCTACTACCATGCGTAGTAGGACTCATCATTCATCCGCTCTTAGCTCATTCACAGTTGAAGTGTATTTTAAATTTTTACACCTCTGCGAGTAACTTTACTATAAAAAACATTTTTGTTGCCACTATAAACACACTTCCGCCACTCCCGTCGGCGTCACGAGGAAATGTTTTTATGGTTTTCAGTGGTAGTTATCCGACTTCAGGCGTTGGCTGTAGGGACTTTTCTCTAAAAATACAGATCTTCGAGACCACTCCTAAAAATAAAATTAGTTGTTAGTTAATCCAAATACCAAAGCTTTCCCGCTGAACTGATTTCAGTAAGTCTGGCAACCTATCACGTCTGTGAAGCATTTCAACACGTTATAATGAAAAGTGATATACACCACAGCGTGATGTCTTTGAAGAATAGTGCAATATGAAAGTAGAAGCAAAGTAAGAGAAGCTCTGAACGGTCTTGCTGTCAGAATGAGTACATAAATTGTCTAGTTTTGCTGGTTACTGCAATTTCTCATTGAAGATTTTCATTTGTCTTTTCTTGGTCAAGAATTAGGAAGTTTATTTTTCGTAAAAATATTCATATCCATTTGAACCCAAAGCTTTCGGGTCTCTTTCTTTAAATTTTTAAATTATTAGTTTTTACCGATTGAAAACGAACGTCCACAAATAAAATAAAACTGACTGTGCGTGGGTGGTCTCTCATCTTGTAAGACAATTTTCATACTCCAGTATGATTTTGCATTCCTTCTTCCATTTGATGTAATGCGAATCATCAATTCACACATGTATTGGAATTGTCAGATTAACTACCAGATTAATGAAAGCGTTTTAATTAATGATTTAATGTGTACCTTATTAGTGATAATCTCTTAGTATCAATTCAAAAACAGATATTAGGTTTAAGTGAAATAAACGTAATGTAACATCCGAACTATTTATATAATTACTGTTTATACTTTATTGTTCATTTAACTAAAAATTATTTGCAGATTGCAATTACTTTACAGAATATATGACTTAATTTTCAGACTAGTCTGCAGAATTATTAAAAATATTAAATTTTATCAATATTTCTCAAGGCTGTTAAAGTCATTGTTGGCGTAAGATTAATAACAGCGTACTCTTCATTTTAATCATGTAGAAAGCTAGTGCTAAAATTAAAGAATAATGAGTACAACATATCCTATGCAGTTCTCTAAAGTGTGGGCTGAGGAAATGTTTGGCATATATCAGTTAATTAAAAGTTGTAGTTCTTTAATTGTCTCATTTTGTATGTGAAACAAAAGTATGTTGAATTATGATATCAATAATTTATTCTTCTATTGTTTTTCGCAAAACGGTTTTCCTGTCTTTTATCATTCAGAAACAGTGAATAATTCTAATGAGTTCCTGAGTTCCGCAGTTACTAAATTACCACTTACTAAGAGAAGTGATCTTCTAAAATTTATGCTTATATTGAAATTCGTGAGAGTTTCAGTATAATGAGGACTATTTATTCTGAAAGGAAAGAAAAAAAAAACACGCATTGATAGTTATCAACTAGTTCTTATATCTGTTTCGGGAGAGTTTGTTAAATATAAGATAAACAACAAGAGACATTTAATGTAACAAATCTCACAGAATGGAATCAACAGTTAAAAATGGTTAAGCACTGGACCCGTTAGCTTATTTAATTATATGCGAATCATCACGTTTAACATGATGTGCAGCGTATCCAAGATTCTTAATAAACGATGACCAGACTTGATGCAGATGATACTTTTTTACTGCACTGAGTACATGTGACCAGCATTTCTGAAGCGTCTTTAAATTTTTTGGCAAAACAGGTTATGCTTCGTATATGGCAGTTGGTTTTTTATTTCTCCATGGTATAAGATGATTCTATTCGTTTTCGTTGTTTCTGTGATAGGCTATACCGGATTTGTGTTTCCTCTTCTCTTCCACATCGTTAACACATCCTGTTTGTGTACATAGCATATACCACATTAACGTAGTTTTTATAAACCCCTGGTTTTTTAAGGGTAGATGAGATTGCTTAGGAAGATGTAAAAAATCTTAAATCATGTATATATAGCAGCATAATATTTTTATGTGATGTTATCGAAGTCTTTTAGAAATTGTGTCTGTTACTTGCTTGATGTAAGGAAATGTTACCTTATCTTTGTATTCTTAGTTATTTGTCGTTACTTGGGAGGGGGAGGGTTAATCGTCATAAATAGCTAAGGATTTATTAAATCCACTGATAATGGAGCAGGTGGTATAGAACAGAACGGTCTCGAGAGAACATATCTGTAACATATCAGAACATGTTACAGATGTGGAAAATTCAGTACAAAGAGTATAACTGTTTTGTCAGCACATTAAAGGAAGCTTCAAAAATACATGGTATCCCATGGGGGGGGTAATCATCTTATAAATCCAGGGGTTTATAAAATGCGTTATAGAATAATGCAGCAAATGCTGAATTATTCGTTATATTAAGTGTTCATTATTCAGTGCCATATTCAGCATTAAAAACAAACAAAAAAAACACTACTATTCATTCCATTCAAGAGATTTTGATGCAGCAAATCTCTTGTCATTTAACTTATAGTTAACAAACTCTCCCGAAGAAATGTTCAAAAAGGTTTACGAAACTAGTAAAGAACTATATATATATATATACAGTATATATATATTATTATTATTATTTTTTTTTTGTCTTTAATCTCAAAATTAGTTGTATCCTAATACCGGAACTGTCAAGAATTATTAAGAGAAATGTTTAAAGAGTGCATGAAAAAATATAACTTTTCGTTCACTCCTTCCGACTACCATAAAAATAATGCTAAAACAGCATTATCTTTGAACTGCAAATAAGTTGCGTTGACTCAGAGACTCCGGCCTTCTGCAGATAAGATTTCCAGAATGGAATGCTCCCAATATAATCGGCTTTAAACCTGCTAAGCGTTGAATATGCTGTGACCACAATAAAGACTTAACCTGTAGAGAGTTTTTTACCTTGGGTATAATATATGTTAAAGATACCAAGCTATTTTAAATATAAACCTGGTTTTTTATTCCATTTCCCAAGTAAGCAAGCAGACAAGTCAGTCAAGTTTGCGCCTACAAGTGTTGCAAGTCTAGCTGACCCTACAGGTAGTGCAAGTCAAGGCAACTCGTGGTAAAGGTAGAATAAGCTCTGATCACTATTCTTAATATTTACCCTTAATGCAAAGCACATCTCCAGGAGGGGATGTATGATGCCATGTATTAAAGGAAGGGGCCACTACCCAGACCGGTTTCGACCTTTATTGAGGTCTCGTCAGTGGGAGCCAGGCTAAGAAATACTAAGTTTTAGGTAATACAGAGCTTATAAAGACCTTAGCCTGGCTCCCACTGACGAGACCTCAATAAAGGTCGAAACCGGTCTGGGTAGTGGCCCCTTGCCTTTAATACATAGCATCATACATCTCCTCCAGGAGATGTGCTTTGCATTAAGGGTAAATATTAAGAATAGTGATCAGAGCTTATTCTACCTTTACCACGAGTTGCCTTGACTTGCACTACCTGCAGGGTCAGCTAGCCTTGCAACACTTGCAGGCGCAAGCTTGACTGGCTTGTCTGTTTGCTTACTTGGGAAATGGAGTAAAAAACCAGGTTTATATTCAAAATAGCTTGGTATCTTTAACAAAGACAACCTCTTTAATCTCTAAAATATGTGTAGCTGTGAAACAATTATTTATTTTTATTTATTTATTTACTTATTTATTTTTTGATAAAAAAGATTTGTACTGAGCTTTAAAATAATGCGACATAGAGACCCTGAATAACTTGATTATTTCTCACTTTACTTAATTTAATTCTTTTCTCCACGAAATTACAACGCCTTCTTACATTATCTTTTAACACATCCAGAAGCATGCAACTAGTCATTCAGCGAAGCACAAGGCCTACAAACAAACGAAAGAACTAGAGGATATGTCAGACCTTTGTATATAGACTCAGGCGTGTCTGTGTACAATCTCTCATCGCTTTCTACAATCAAATAGCCTTTGGCTACATAGAGGAGGAGCCAGTTGTTAGAGAAAGGACACTGGACAGTCGGCTTCCCCCAGCCGCGAAAAATTTCCATTCACCCTAAACATTAGAGCGTTTCCGCGTGCTCTGAGGGTGTCCACCTGCAGTTGCACTGGTCCCTCTGTAATGAGGGAGTGCGGGACGGCCAGTCATTCATTTCACTGTTGTCATCCAACCCCTTAACTGATCCCCTTACCCCCTCTTCTCTTTCCCCTTTTTGTGGCTGATTGTTTGAGTGACTGCAGCCACTATTTCTAAGCGGGGTCGGTCGATATCTTTAGCAAGCATTAGAGGAGATCTCTTTCTCCTCTTTCCCTCCTGAACTCTCTCTCTCTCGCTCGCTCTCTGTTTGTCACCCTCATACACTACATCAACAAAAGGATGAAACAAATACAATATAAATGCCGTATAGCAAAGTCGCATGCTGAGGCAGTAGAAAAGGTTGTCTTATTGATTTGTAACTATTTATAACACGTTTCTTCTTAAAATTAAACTTTAGATTTTTATGGTTTTTGTTTGTTTTTTCATATTATTTACGTTATATGATTTGTCGGTCTCCATTGTTTATATTTGAGATGACATTTTCCTATACTCTCTCTCTCTGTGTAACAAAAATGGATATAGATACATCATCATATTGATGAATTTGCAGTGATTTAAGAAAACCTACCCGCAAATTATAATGGACACAGGACTGACTTCATATTTTGCAGGACCATGTGCAATATTCGAATGTGGGATCCTAAATTTCTTGCCAAAAAAAAAAAAAAAACTCGAATAGAAATTTTGTGGACCGAAAAAAACTTATTTTCTTCTCGGTGTGCATACGTTCATATGACATTTTGGATAGAAATATAAACATAATTTATATAATGACAATTTTTTTCAAATATAAAAAGATAGGAGGGGAAAGAATGTTATCATTTAGCACTCAAAGAATCCCACAATAATTTACTGAAGTGAAATCTTGTGAGAACGTGAAAGGTGCTGTGCTTGTGGTAGAGCCATTAGAGAAGATGAAAACAAGCCGTTTGTTGCAATGCAACGTTTAATGCAGCTAATGGAGATATTTACTCCAAACATTCCAATCCTGGAAGGAAAAAAAGAAACTGTCGATAACTTATTGAAGACTGTTCTCCATTAAAGCAGGGTAGGGAGAAGCAACTTATCAAATACGCAGCCAATTATCGGACACTAACGAATAGTATTAGCAAAATTTGTTTGACTCTCAGTTTTCTAAGAGAAGATTACCAACTATATTTTAAGTTATGAAAGAGAAATGTGACAAAAATTATATGGAAGGGAAACAAACATATTATATTATATTGGTCATCTGAAAAACGAATATTCTTTGTGATTGCACACTGAAATCATATAGAGAAAAGACCAAGCGAATGAATATTTTAGGTGAGTTAGCCAGTGTGAGACTGGCTAACTCACCTTCACTTGAAAAGCCTTATAAAGATGTTTTTTTGCGTTAAACGGGATTCGAATCCGGGTCATTCCAACCGCAGAGCATTGTCGATAGCATTTACCTCCGGAAGAAAACAAATCTCACAGTCCTAGGCCGACAAATTCGAAATTTAAAAAATGGAACATCAGGTAAACCATCTCACTGTCATTACTGTGGTCAAACCGATTGCGTAATCTGCAATTCACAACCTTTTTTTTTTATCGTGGTTTGTATTTTCTTATTTACTTAGATTTACACGCATAAACAAA